>NW_020185323.1:164198-179844 GCF_003031525.2 Neophocaena asiaeorientalis asiaeorientalis
CGGGCTGTAGAGCACAGGCTCAGTAGTTGTGGCACATGGGCTTAGTTGCTCCGTGGCATGTGGGATCTTCCCAGACCAGAGATCAAACCCGTGTCCTCTGCATTGGCAGGCAGATTTTTAACCACTGCGCCACCAGGGAAGCCCTTCAGGAGTGTTTTGACCATCATTCATTTATTTGTTCACTCACGTATTTAATATATGTACAGTCAATTCCCATCTCAGTGCTAAATAGCACAGACTTTATGGTCAGACTTGGGTTTAAATCCCAACTTCGCCTCTTCACAGGAAGAAAAGGGAGATAATAACAGGGCCTGACTGACTGACTGGTAGTCATGGGGACCAGAAGAGATAAAGCATATCAGACACTTAGCACAGTGTCTGGATATAGTAAGGGCTCTCTAGATGTCAGGTGCTATTGTTAGCAACGAGTGTGCTCAGGCCATGCCCCAAACTGACCATGCCCCAAGCTGACTGTAAGTCCCAGAAGAACACCCTGCTGGCTGCATTGGGGGTGAGGTGAGATGACAGTAGGACACGGAAGAAAACAAGGGCAGGACCATCCTGAATACGGGAAGTCAAGGCCCAGTGCAAACTTTATACTGTTCTTTTTCCCACAAACATTTGCCCACATGTGAAGTACAGTGAAAAGTGAGTATCACCAGCAAAGCTTATTTAAAATAGCTAAAGACGAGAAGCAACCTAAATCTCCAACATTTGGGGAATGGTTGAGTGAAATTAGCATTCAAAGAGCATTTAATGGACTGGGTATCTATAGACATTAATAAAAAAGAATGTCAGAATAAGTGCTATGTAAGATACAAAACTGATTAAATAACTCACAGGGCAATAAAGCCATAAACTTTGGAGTTATCCTTTTAACCAGACAAAAATAATCTCCAAGTTAACATATAACTTCACAGTGTTTGGACTCTAATCAAGTAGTAAACAGTAAAGTCAAACACAGGTGTGTTCTTCTAGAGAATTAAATAATTTTGTTACACAATGCTCTCAGTATGACATGCAAAAGACATGTCTCCTCCCCTTTCCCTTATTTCCAGTGTTTGGATATTTTTCTTAACAAATAGTATATCAACTGTATAAAATATGTTGTATGTCTAAGTATTAGTCAGGGTCCTGACAGGAAATTCATGTCATACCAAAGGATTTAATCTACTACTTACAGAGGTGTGTTAGGGTTAAGAAGACCAAAAAGAGATGTTGAGGTTTCCAGGCACTAGTAACAGCTGGGAAACCCTTTCTACCCCTTGGTCTGGAGTGACAAGGAGGGGCAGAAATGGAGCAAATAAATACAGTAAGTCCCCTACATACGAACCTTCAGGTTGCGAACTTTCAAAGATGCGAATGTGCATCTGGTTCCAGCAAGGAACCAGAACCTGTGCCAGGCATGAGTGAAATTGCAGCTTACCTTCCGTCTCCTATTGCTGACGATCCTTCAGCTCTACCGTCTCCCACCTCCTCTCCCTTCTCCAGTCAGTAACTCTTCTTCCCTGTTCACTCGATGCCAGCCCTTGTATGCCAGCTGTTGTACTACTGCACTCTTCAAGGTACTGTACTATAATATTAAAAATGTTTTCTTTATTTTTTGTGTTTGTTTTTTACGTATTATTTGTGTGAGAAGTATTATAAACCTATTACAGTACAGTACTATATAGCCGATTGTGTTAGTTGGGTACCTAGGCTAATTTTGTTGGACTTACGAACATATCGGACTTATGAACGTGCTCTTGGAACTGAATTCGTTTGTATGTAGGGGACTTACTGTACCAAATATCTCCCTCCTTCTGCTCTCTGATCTTCTCCCAGTGCGTCCTATTGGCTCAACCCAACTGGAAGCCAGAGGGAGAGGGGCCATTGCTGTCATTTGTAAAGGTCACCCTTTCTGGACACAGAGCAAGACCAAGAGGTGGAAAATGGGGAGCAAACAGAATAATCAGCTCAGTCAATACATCAAGTACTGTTATGCGTTGAATTGTATCTACCCCCCCCCCTCCAAAAAAAAAGGATTTATTGGAGTCCTATCCCTCAGTACCTTAGAATGTGACCTTATTTGGGCATGGAGTGTTTACAGAGGTAATTAAATTAAAATGGAGTCATTAGGGTGGACCTTAATCCAATGACTAGTGTCCTTATAAAAAGGGGAAATTTAGACACAGAGACAGATATGCATAGAGCGAAGACGAAGTGAAGAGACAAGGAGAAGATGGCCATCTACAAGCCCAGGAGAGAAGCCTGAAACAGATCCTTCCCTCACAGCCCTTAGAAGGAACCAACTCCTTCGGCACCTTGATTTTGGACTTCTAGCCTCCAGACCTGCAAAGGAATAATTTCTTTTGCCCAAGTGATCCAGTTTGTGATACTTTGTTACGGTAGCTGTGGCAGACTAATGCAGGTATGTAAAAAATACACAGAGAAGGAGGACCTATACCAAGATACTAAGTGTTACCTCTGTGAGTGGTATTATGGAGTGATTGCTATTTTGTGTTTTTCTTTATTTCCTAGCTGGTATACTTTTACATCAGAACAAATGAACAGTTTCCTTAAAATTAACGTCAAGGCAATAGCAGGAGGAAGTCACTCATGGGCAGCCTAAGGGCGTATATGGCAGAGGCAAGCGCTGGGATGTAACATTGATACATGGGCTCACATTATTTGTGTCCCAAAGGGACGTTTCTCATTTCTTGCCCCAGACTGAATCCCAGGCTTTCTATTCCTTTCACGTGAGAGGCTTGGCTTTTGTCTCCTCTCCAAAGCTGCTGTCCCACTGGTAGGTCCCCTGGGGCTTGGTTCAAGGCCAAAGTTTAGCACATAAGACTGCTTCATTTAAGAGTGTGTTATTTAAAAAAAAAAAAAAAGGGTGTCATTACTCCTCACTAAATGAAAGAATTAAAAATAACACAAATTTGGTCCTCCCAGAAAATGTTTGCTAAATGAATAAATGGTGTAAGGCAAAAAGTGTGTCATTACTCCTCACTAAATGAAAGAATTAAAAATAACACAAATTTGGTCCTCCCAGAAAATGTTTGCTAAATGAATAAATGGTGTAAGGCTTAAGGGCTCTTGCCTAGTTTGAAAAGTTAGGATACCTAATCCATAGGTCCCTGACTCTTTCCTTAGACTTGAAAGTGCATCTGGACTTCAGTCCACTGTCCTTATGCCTTAAGGTGGAACACTCCTTAAGGTGGAACCCCTTAAGAAAAGAGGTTAACTCTTTTCTCACTCTTAGTCATAGCCAAATCTTAGCAGATCCTTCCAGACTATCATTCTGTCCTCCACTGACCTGCATCCACTCTTCTCCTTTGCCCTCTCTCCCTGAGACTGTGATTTCCTTGAGGGGAGGGGACATGGCTTATCTCCACTTGACTGACACTGATGGGTAATAACCAAATGCTACTCGAACCTGAAATATGACTCAAGTGACCTTTGAAAATGGGGATAGGCAAGGAGATAAGCATTGTACCTCAGGAAATTGAATGATAACCTATTTTTTTTTAAACAAGTAAAAAGGAAATGAAATGCTCTCAGTATATTAGCTAAAGGATCCCAGGGATTTCAATGAGAAGAGAAAAGATCTGTAGGCGAGTCTGAGAATCAAATACCTCTAATTTACAAGTAATGCATCCCCTTGTCCTGTCCTACTGCTTGAACCCAAGGCTTCTGTTTTATCAGCAAAGGGAACAGAATAAGGGCTGAATAAAAGTCATTACCACATTGGTTTCTATGGTGATTATTTTTTTCTCTTCAAAGATTGAAGGTATTTTTTCCTTACCTCAGTAACTTTTCCTTACCTCAGTAATATTTCATTTTGTTTTTCATATTGAAGTTCTCTGTGATCTGCTTTCTTTCCTACAGGAGTAGTCCAGAACCTACTTGCCTATAGGTAGAGGTGTGAGGTGTTAAGTGACACTAAGGTATAATTTTCAAAAAAGGTCAAATCCTGACTCTTATACATATATAAAAGAAACATATGCCAAACATTTTATTCAACTTAATTAATGCAGGAACAAGTAGGATATTAAGACTGGTTTGAAGAGCATGTGAAGAGCTCAGTATATATAGGTAACTTAAGGAATGTTAGGATAAAATGGCTGCATTTGATACAAAACTTTCCTTCAGGGCAAAGAACCTATAATCTTTGGAGTTATTTTTCCACTAGACAGAGATCATTTGCATCGCTCCTGGACAAAATTCTTTAAGTTTTTATGTAACTTCATGAAGTCTTTGACTTTCAATCAATGATAGAGTGAGCAAATGAAGTACATTTCCATAGATAATCCTTCGGTGAGCCTTCTTCTCCATAATCTATTGAAAGGATGTGACACTTACCCTTTTGTCTTGTCTGTAAATTTTGTATAATTTTTCTGAACAGTGACTACATGGAGGATGTAAATCATTTGGGGGCATATAAATCAAAACCTTTTTAAGAGAAAATGCAAAGTTTGCAGCTGCTTCCATGTCTTGGCTATTGTGAATAGTGCTGCTATGAACGTTGGGGTTCATGTATTTTTTCAAATTAGAGTTTTTAACTTTTCTGGATATATGTCCAGGAGTGGGATTGCTTGATCATATGGTAGCTATACTTTTAGCTTTTTAAGGAGACTCCATACTGTTCTCCATAGTGACTGTACCAATTTACATTCCCACCAACAGTGTAGAAGGGTTCCATTTTCTCCACACCCTCTCCAGCATTTATTATTTGTAGACTTTTTGATAATGGCTATTCTGACTGGTGATACCTCATTGTAGTTTTGATTTGCATTTCTCTAATAATTAGCAATGCTGAGTATCTTTTCAAGGCAGGTTTTCAAATAGCCTTCAGTGCATCAGATCCCTGGGGAGTTGACCCAACAGCAACTAAGCAGTGAGGAAAAAGAAGATCCTTTTCTTGCATTTACATAATTTTGCAATGAACCATGGTCCTGTCAAAGAATGAGGCAATTGTTATGGTGCTAATATACCAGAGACGGATTGAATTGCTTTGTAAACTTGGAGTATGTTAAAAGCGGGGAGGGGGAAGATGGGAATTGGATGAAGGTAGTCAAAATGTACAAGCTACCAATTATAAGATAACTAACTGCTAGGGATGTAATGTACGACATGATAAGTATAATTAACACTGTTGTATGTTATACATGGAAGTTGTTAAGAGAGGAAATCCTGAATTCTCATCACAAGAAAGAAAAAAATATTTTTTCTATTTCTTTAATTTTTGTACCCATATGAGATGATGCATATTCACTAAACTTATCGTGATAATCACTTCATGATGTATGTAAACAAAATTATTAGGCTGTATATGTTAAAATACAGTGCTGTATGTCAATTATATCTCAAAGCTGCAGAAAAAAAGAAGTTAACAAAGCATGTTTGCACAGACTAATACAAATATTTTGTGTATGCGACAAAGATCTTATGGAACAAAGTGAAATAGCAATGAACAAATTGCTGAACTATCTGAATCATAGAAAATAATATTTAAAATCATTGGGGAAACTGAAAATATGTATGGCTTTTATATCTACTTATTCTATTTTTTAAAAGTCAGATATTTAGGAAACATCAAAGCAAGATGTACTGTTCATTTTGCATTAAAAAGCCTTTTAAGCCCTTTTGGAAGAACTGCAATAATGAAGAACTTGTAATAAGCTCACAAAAGTCTCTTCTAATGAATTAGTCAATTTTAATACTCTTCAGAATTCCCCATAAGAACATCATTCTCTTTTTTTCCGGCAAAGCCTAGCTCTCTCGTCTCTTGACAACCTCTCCAAGATATTTTAGATTTCTTTTAAGAGAGAGAAAATTTCATTTATTAAAGACAGACTTGTACTAAATTAAAATCAATCATTATAATAATTTCCTCTGCCTTAATACATACTAGCTGCTTTAAAGAGGATCCTACAAACTGACTTCCATTTTTGTAATGAAAAACGGTTTGGATTCTATATGTTCCGATTTGGTTTCAGAGGTTTATCTTCATCCTGCAGTTTAGATGCAGTTATAGTTCACCCTACCTTAAATCTTCTAAAAATATAATAGGAACCAAATTGCATATTTCTATTTCAAACTTCTATTACCACCTTTCTCTTCCAAAACACCCCTACTATCATAATCAGTGGGATTTGAATGCATCTTAACTAGAAATGGACTTATTTGACCTTCAAGATATAAGCAAGCAAGAGACATTTTCTGCCTGACTCCTTTGTCCATATATATCCTATAGTATTTTAATGTATTTATCCAAATAGCTATAGTCTATTTTCATCTATCCTACAAATACTTAACAAGCACTTCATTTGTGCCAGGAAAGAGTTCTAGGGTTGGAATGATGAACAAGACCAAAGTCCCTTATGAAGAAAGAACATGTTCCAGTAGAAGAAAATGGATGATAACTAAGTAAACAAGGTTAATATTCTATTTTTAAAGTGGTACCTATACATAACTGCATAGAACATACACTTTTTTTCTCAGTTACATCTAATATACGAGCAGTACCAGCTGAATACTGAGAGACTGGAATTTTGCTTTACTGCAGGGAAAGACGTAGCCTAGCTGGCTAACCAAATAAAGGATCTGGCTATCTGTAAGGTTTCCTTCTCCTTTAGCCTGGATCATGGTTGAAGTTTGTTTTACTCTATCAAATTGAACTCTCTGAAAGCTATCAGACAAACTCATCCCTGTTGAGGTATAAATGACTGCAAAGGCTTCAGCAGCATACTTTCCAGCAAGGCTTTCATTGTATAGAAGATGGAGCCTAAGGCCCAGAAGAAGTTCACCTTTGTGGAAACTTAGGTCGTTAAGTGACAAGCTTGACCATCAAGGCTGTCCTCACTGTGTTCTCCAATCCAAATTTATTATGTCATAAAACTCTGCCCAATCCCAATCGATACTCCACCTTGCAAGACTCCTCTTAAAATCACCCACTCCACACCTTAAAACCCTATAACTAACCTCTGCTCATTTCCCCCTTTTGAGACACTCATTAAGACACAGTAAGGATGGGTTTGTCCTCACTGCAGTGAGTCACCTTAGCTTTGATTAGCCAACTTATGGTCCTTAAATGGTGGTTTTAGTGGGTTGAATGGTGGCCTCTGAAAAGATATGTCCACATCCAAAAACCCTCACTCCACCCCCCAAGAACCTGTGACTGTGACTTTATTTAGAAAAAGGGTCTTTGCAGATGTAATTAAGTTAAGGATCTTGAGATGATAGTATTCTGGATTTAGAGTGGCCCCTACATCCAATAACGGGTGTTCTTATAAGAGACAGGCAGAGGGAGATTGGAGACCCAGAGGAGAAGATGATATGAAGGTGGGGGCAGGGATTAGAGTGATGCATGTATTAGTAAAGGAAAGCCAAGGATTGCCAGCAACCCCCAGAAACTAGGAGATAGGCATGGGACAGATTCTTCCTTAGAGTCTCCAGGAGGAACCAACACTGCCAACATGATGATTTCTGACTTCTGGCTTACAGACCTGTTAGAGAATAAATTTCTGTTATTTGAAGCTATCTAGTTGTGGTGCTTTGTTACAGGAGCCCTAAGGAACTAATAAAGTGGCTTTCTGGGGAGTTGAAAGAGTCAAGTAAAATAGGCAATGATTGCAGTGCAGGTGCCAGAAGCGGGTTCTTGATGCTGCTTTGGCATGATGATGAATGTGGTTATGATAATGCCGAGGATGAAGATGTGGATGCTGGTGACTGTGATAATTATAAAGTAACCAGCCGAGTCCAACTTCCAGCTTTTCTCTAACGTTATTTCTGCGTACATCTCTGCTCAACTCTCTATCCTGACAAAGGCAGCTAAGGTCATCTTGGTAACAGCTAAGACAACAGCAAAATGAACTCTAGATGAGTGCTTCTCAGATTTTAATGTGCAAAAGAATCCCCTAAGGATCTTGATCATATGGGTATTGAGGTTTTTTTATTTGTTTAATTTCAGGTTTATAGAGGGTAATTGACATATAAAATTGTAAGGTATGTAAAGTGCACATTCTGGTAATTTGATCTACGTTGTGAAAGATTCCCTTCCATCTGGTTAATTAAGAGATTCTGCAGTTCCAGCAAGCTCTAGAGTGATAGCAATGCTGCTGGTCTGAGCACCCATAATTTGGGGAATAAGGATTCAGATCAATGTTTGGCAAAATTTATCTAGAAAAGGCCAGATAGCAAATATTTTAGGGTTTGAGGAAGTATTCGTTTCCTATTCCTGCTGAAACAAGTTACTACAAACTGTTAAAATTTTCCACAGACAACGTACTGATCTAGAAGGCTTTCGTTCAGTGATTCATGAATTAGGCAGCATCCACTTTAGCAGATAGAGAGGAGCTCCAAAGTACTGTACAAGGTGAGAGATTTTTATGGACCAAAGTGAGCAGGGACATGGAAGTCATACTAGGCATTTGCTGATTGGTTATATGGTGAAAAGGGAAGTGTTGGACCAGGTCAGGTATCTTGTGCAGAGCAGGCGAGCGCTGATTGGCTGACTTAGGCTTTCCTTTTCCAGAAGATCCGAGCACAGAAACTTAGTTAAGTTAGTTTGGTTTGCTGACATGGGGTTTAGCATGAGTGACTCCATCTGGGGCTTAATCCGGTTACTTTATCAAAATTTGGCAGCTTAAAGTTAACACTCATTTATAACCTCTTAGCTCTTTGGTTAAAAGACCAGCACTGTGGAACTCAGCATATTAGCATCTCAAAAGACAGAAGTCAGGGTGGTGGCTAGGCCGTGTTCCTGGAGGCTCTGAGGGCAGAATCTGCTTTTCAGTTCATTCAGGTGGCTGGCAGAATCCAGTCCAATATGGCTAGATGCCCCCACTTCCTTGCTGGCTGTCAGATTCTCTCAGCTCCTTAACACAGCCTACAGTCCTTGTTACGTTGTCCCCTCTATCTTCAAACCAGCAACAGCACACCAGATCCTTCACATACTTTGAATCTCTCTGACTTTCCCTCCTGTCACATCTCTCTGACTCCAACTGGAGAAAATTCTCTGCTTTTAAGAGTTCATACGATTAGATTGGACCTACCTAGATAATCTAGGACAATCTCCTCATCTCAAGGCCTGTAACTTTATTTCACTTAGCAGAAGTCAAACAGAGATAGACAAATACTGTAGGATATCATTTATACATGGAATCTAAAAACTACAACAAACTAGTGAATATAACAACAAAGAAGCAGACTCACAGATATAGAGAACAAACTAGTGGTTACCAGTGGGGAGAGGGAAGGAGGGAGGGGCAATATAGGGGTAGGGGATCAAGAGGTACAAACTACTAGGTATAAAACAAGCTACAAGGATGTATTGCACACCTCAATTAAAAAAAAAAATCTGTAACCTTAGTCACATCTGCAAAGTTCCTTTGCCATGTAAGTTCACAGATTCACAGGTTCCAGGGATAAGGCACTGTTTTCCCGACCACAGAGGGCCACACCGTCTCTGTCGCAACTACTCAACTGAAAGTAGCCATAGACAATATGCAAAATGAGTGAGTGATGCAGTGTTCCAACAAAACTTTATTTATGGACACTGAAATCTGAATTTCACATAGTTTTTGTCATAAAATGATATTCTTCTTTTGAATTTTTTTCAGTGATTTAAAAATGTAAAAATTATTCTGAGCTCATGGGGTGATACAAAAACAGGCAGTAGACTAGGTTTGGCCTGGAGTCTGTAGTTTGCTGGCCTCTCATCTAGATGTTAATCCTCCTTGTTTCAGACTGGAAGCCTGTAAAGGACCGGGATGTTCTCTCTGTCATTTGCTGTACTGCGGATGCTTCTTAAAACAGTCAAACATTTGACCAAAGCCCTTACATGTAGGAAAATTCCAGATATCAAGGTGGTGTTTATGGGGAAGGGAGAAATAGAAAATGTTGTCCAGGAAACTGGTTCTTTTGTAAGGGAAAAGATGTGTTATATTTGAGAAAAGAAGCTTTTACAGGGAGAAATGCAAATATGCAGTTGTTAAATTAGCTGTGTTCTACTTTGAGCTTTCATGACATCCTTAGGTAGGCAGGCAAAAATAATGATGGGAGTAATAAGATCTCATGCTTCAGGAGGTTAGCAGATAACCCAAGATGATGTAGGAAATTGTTTCTTTTGTTACCTCCATGTTGGTCTACCTGAAACATTGTAAATTCCATTTACAGTCTTTTAAAATACTAGACCCTAAGGGCAGGGCTTCTGCATTAACTAAATTGGTAATATGATTAGGTGTGTGGTAAAACCCATTTGCTCATAGAAGCAAGTTATTTAAATTATTATATGTCATAAAATAATTGCATAATGAGGTATCATCTGGAGTATTTTCAATGTATCAAATGTGGGATTGGAATTTATAATAATGGTACTCCAATTTCTCAAATCTATTTGTTGGGAAAAATCAAATTTTCGTGTCATGTTACAGCCACTCCAAATCAAATAAATCATATGTCTTTGGTCGTGTTCTTCAGAAAGGGATCCTGAGACATGGGTTCACATACAAATGACTTATGAAAAAAGCATTCCTAGGAGAAACCAGTAAGGGTGTGGGAGAAGTAGAGCCTGGAAGGGAAAGAAGCCAAGGAAATGTGCAGTTTCAAGCAAAGTCCCAGCCACAGCCCGATATTGTGAGGAGCTCCAGAACATAGATTATACCTCCAAGTTTGTTCAGATCAGAGGCAAGGAGCTAGGATTTCATACTCCTGCACTGATAAATCATTGGTTAAGTGTGCCCCGGGGGAAGTAAATTTCCAGGCGTTTCTTGCTCTCTGCTCTATAGAGCAAAGTAGCTGGACCAGCCCAAGGGCAGGTCTCCAAAGAGTGTCACAGGTGCCGGCCATTATAAGCAGAGCACACAGAAGTTGGGAATGGTGAGAGCTCTCAAATTATAAAAGGGATCCCAAGGGGATTTGCGTAGAGCGCCAACAGGGGTGATTACACCATGCTTATATAAATGAATTGGGATTTTCCCTCTCTCTCTTTCTTTCTCTCTCTCTCTCTCTCTCTCTCTCTCTCTCTCTCTCTCTCTCTCTCTCTCTCACACACACACACACACACACACACACACACACACTGCTGAGAATGCCTTTTATACCTGGGGCTCACATTATCATATTTAACAGAGAAAAAGTCCTAAATGCTAGAAAGTTGCCTCTGGCGCTCATAACTCCAGGTTAGCAGGAAGGGAAACATAGATTCTTTTTTGTTTGTTTTTATTTTACCATTTTCTGTTCATTCTGTTTACTTCTTTTTAAATTTAGCTTTTGGATAGGTAATGCATTGTGTGTTTCAAAAACCTGAAAGTACAAAGGATAGACAGTGAAAGCCTCTTGCTAACCCTTGACCACCATCTGCCAAGAACTCCCCTCACTAAGGTTCTTAGTTTATATGTGGACATACAAGCAAATATACATATCGACTTTTAGTCCCCTCCCTTTTATACCAAAGATAGAATAGTATAAAAATGGTGCTACATATAAAAACTTGTATTTTTTCACTTAATATATTTTAGAGCTCTTTCTTTTTTTAATTGAAGTATAGTTGATTTACAATGTTGTGTTAATTTCTACTTTACAACAAAGTGATTCATTTATACATATATATACACTCTTTTTCATATTCTTTTCCATTATGGTGTATTACAGGATGTTGAATATAGTTCCCTGTGCTATACAGGGGGACCTTGTTGTTTATCCATTCTATATATAATAGTTTGCATCTGCTAATCCCTAACATGTCGATGGACATTTAGGTTGTTTCCAGGTCTTGGCTATTAATAGTGTTGCTATGTAGACCTCTTTCTAAATCAGTACCTAGTGAGCTTTCTCCCTACCACCCTTTTTTGGACATCTGTATGGTATTCCATTGGATGAGTAAATAAACATTTATTTAACTAGTTCCCTACTGATGGACATTTGCATTGTTTTTAATCTTTTGCAATTACAAATGGAGCTTCGTTGAGAGTAATCTTGTACTTATATCATCTTCCGTGTGTGCAAGTATTGCTGTAGAATAAATTCCCCCAAACTTAGTTGCTCATTAAAGGGCAAATAAATTTACAATTTTGATAGCCATTACTAAATTACCTTCCAGAGAGGTTATATACCAATTTGTGTTTTCACCAGTAATACATGAGTGTGTTTATTTTCCCATGTCCTCACCAACACAGGGTGTTATTAAATTTTTAGATTTTTGCTAATCTCATAGGTAAAAGATAGCATCTTAGCACAGTTTTAATTTGCCTTTTTAAATTTTTTAGAAAATTGAGCATCTTTTCATATGATATGTAGATTCTTAATATACTAAAAAATTTCCTGTTAATTCAAAGAGTGATATCCTTGCCTGCAATTAGAAAGTTAGAGTGAATGCAGACCTTAGCTTTCCTGGACACATGTCAGGGTCAGAAAGCACCTTAGTGGTCATCTAGTACTATCCTGGTCTGATGCCTAAATGACCATGGATCCCTGCCTTCCTCAGCAGAGGTGTTCAGAGTTAGGGAGTTCACAAAATTGAAAACATCATCCGGTGGCCCTAACATTTAGAAAGCTTTTACAGAGCCAAAATCTTTCTGTAATTACTGCAGGACAGTAATTACAGTATGCTCTTGTTAAAGTGCACTATTCTTCTAGAGCCCAATGAATATACCACAGAGGAATAATACTGGCTTAAAATAGAGGGAGAATGGCCAACTTCTCCCTCTCTCAGTAATGATTCTTCACCTGCTAGTCTTTAACTTATATTACATATTGTTTTCGTCACAATTAGAAATAGAATTTAAGATGTGAATGCAACCTATGTAGTATTCCTGCTAAAGATGCATAACCCCAATCTAACCATGAGAAAACCTCAGATTATACTAAATTAAAAGACATTTTAGGAAATAACTGGCCCGAACTACTCCAAAATGCCGAGCTTATGAAAGCCAAGAAGGGGCTAAGGAGCTGTTCTAGATTAAAAGAGACTAAAGAGGGCTTCCCTGGTGGCACAGTGGTTAAGAATCTGCCTACCAATGCAGGGGACACAGGTTCGAGCCCTGGTCCGGGAAGATCTCACATGCCACGGAGCAACTAAGCCCCTGTGCAATAGCTACTGAGCCTGCGCTCTAGAGCCCACGCCCCACAACAAGAGAATCCATTGCAATGAGAAACCCGCCCTCCACAATGAAGAGTAGCCCCTGCTCGCCCACAACTAGAGAAAGCCCGCGCACAGCACCAAAGATCCAACACAGCCAAAAATAAATAAAATAAATAAATAAAAGAACTAAAAACATAAAAAAAAAAAAAGAGGCTAAAGAGATGAGATGTGACAATTAATTGCCATCTATGATCCTGAATTGGATTCAGGGAACCCAAAGAAGGGGAAAACATGCCATAAAGGATATCATTGGGAAAATTGGCAAAATTCAAATACAGATTGTATATCAGATTAGAGCATGAAATCAAGATTAAGTTTTAGCTGTGATCATGCAAAAGAATGTCCTTGCTGTTAGGAAATGCACACTGAAGAATTTAGGGGCAAGGGGACGTGATATCTGCAATTTACTCTCAAAAGGGTCAGGAAAAAATAGAGAAAGAAAAAGACAATGATAAAGCAAATGTGGCAAAATGTTAATTGCCGAAAGTGGGTGAAGGTTGTTTGGGATTTCCTTGTATTATTCTTGCAACTTTTCTGAGTGTGTTTGAAATTATTTAAACATAAATTGAATATAAATACTTTTGGAAGAGTAACTTAAGCACGATATCCTTTTAGAAGAATGACTGAAGTTTCCACCAAAATGTCCATGACTGCTATAGGCACATTTATTGAAAAGGGACAGGTGGTGATTGACTAAGTTCAGACTGGTTGGAAATTTTGTACGGTCCCTTAGAATCACTTCATAAACTAGACTAAGAGAATCAGTGAGTAGTTGGCTTTTGAAAACTGGCCTCTGTATTTTCCTTCTGAAGATACTTGTTTGAATTATTTTACCAGTAAGACGGCAGCGTACATAAGGGTAGAGAGGAACGGTGACCAGTTGTGTTACCTCCAGGGTCACGGTGCCACCAATCCCATCACAGAGGTGGTGGTGGATCAGGCAGAAGTGTGTCAGAAGTACTAAGGAGGAAAAAAAAAGATGAGTGTGGTGGTATAAAGCCATATTAAGGAGAAAGGGGATGGAAGAGGAAAAGATGGTTGTATTTGCTATAATTAAATATAGGTGAGTGTGTCTGAGTGTGTTTCATGGGCGGGAGGAATTGGTACCTAAAATAAAAAAGCAAATGAGTGGGTTATCCATCAGTTATTGTCACAATCTTACTGTTAAAACAAACCACCTCAAAATCCAGTGCCTTAAAACAACAATCGTCTATTTTCACTCACACATCTGCAGACTGGGCTCAGCAGGGGTTGGCTCAAAGGTCTGCTCTGCCTGCCTCTCCTTCTTGGACCAGCCGGCTCCCCAGAGTATGTTATCCTCATGGAGATGACCAAGAAAAGGAAAGCAGCCCAGCTGTGCAAGTACATTTCAAGCCCCTGCTTGTATCACTTTTGCTAATATCCCTTTGGCCAAAGTGATTCACATGGCTGAGGCTAAGGTCAAGGAAAGAAGTAGACGCTATCCCTAGTGAGAAGAACTGCAAAGTTACATGGCAAGGGATGTGGATACTGGGAGGGAGGACGTGATGGAATAATGCAGTCCTCCACGAGGGAGTCAATTAGCAAGGGGAGAAAGACTCTGTTTTTTTTCTCATTAGAAGGCGAATTCTTCCAACCATTTGTGTTTGAAGATTCATCCTTTTTTTTTTTTCCAGATAAGTTTATGAATATAGCATCAGGCAAAATCTTTCTGACCCATGGAAAAGAGACTGTCCTTTGCTGCCAGCCCTGTCTTCTTTGCCAGCCTGCTTCACAACAGAGGCAACATAGATGAAGAGAGGCCGTGTAGTTTAAGGGTTTAGAACACATTTAAATCTTGGTTTCACATGGATTCAACTAGAGATTATCATACTAAGTGAAGTATGTCAGAAAGAGAAAGACAGACACCATATGATATCACTTATATGTGGAATATAAAATATGGCAAAAATGAACCTATCTCTGAAGCAGAAACAGATTCACGGACAGAACAGACTGGTGGTTGCCAAGGGGCAGGGGACTGGGGGGGGATGGAGTGAGAAGGTGGGGCTAGAAAATGTAAGCTTTTATATATAGGATGGATAAACAACAAGGTCCTAGTGTATAGCACAGGGAAGTAAATTCAGTATCCTGTGACAAACCATAATGGAGAAGAATATTAAAAAAAGAATGTGTACATATATGTATAACTGAATCACTTTGCTGTACAGCAGTAATTAACACATTGTAAATCAACTATACTTCAAAAAAATAAATAATTAAAAATATATATACAGTAAGGACATAATAACTATCTATCCTTCTATGCTAAGTTGTATCATTATATTAAAATATGAGAAATATCTTTTAAAAAATTAGTCACTTGTGGGCTTCCCTGGTGGCGCAGTGGTTGAGAGTCCGCCTGCCGAGGCAGGGGACACGGGTTCGTGCCCCGGTCCGGGAAGATCCCACATGCCGCGGAGCGGCTGGGCCCGTGAGCCATGGCTGCTGAGCCTGCGCGTCCGGAGCCTGTGCTCCGCAACGGGAGAGACCACAACAGTG
>NW_020185323.1:180017-184148 GCF_003031525.2 Neophocaena asiaeorientalis asiaeorientalis
TTCCTCTCTGAGATGTTTACAATTTTTATTTCCTAATTCTACCTGCTATGTGTATGTCCAAGCTGGAAACTGGGCTAAGTCTTCCTCAAGGAAATGGGGCTTTTCTGCTCTTTCAAGCTTCTGTTCTTATCTCCTCATTTCAGATCTAGAACTAGAAAATAAATTCAACCTGGCAAAATTTGAGTGCAACACCTTTCTCCTCAAATAACACCAAAAACTTCTCATTTACCCTGCATCAAAATTATCACAAGTTCAGAGTCAGTGGAATCCAGATTTGTGAGGGTTTGCCATGTTTCTTCTCTGAGCTCCTTGGAAGGCGCCCATGCCACGTGTCATGCAACGCTGTGCTTTTCGGTTTACGAAATCAGAAAACACAGTCTAAGGGAGCAGGGCCAAAGAAAGGTATTAGGAAGATAATGTTAAAACCTATAATAAAATTAAAACGATGAATATAGCTAGGGGAACTGTCCATCCAGGGAATAAGCATATTAGTGTAAATGGATTAAGAGTCAGAAATTAGTGAGGTCTATTAATTGAGTTGATTCCTGTAATCTGGTAAAATGCAAATAACATCTTCTTGTAATCGGCCCGTGGACTGCCTGAATGAATACCACTAGAACCACTAGAAAGCAGGTTTGGCTTAGAAAGAAAACAATACTTAAAATCTTTTAGCAAGGCCACAACGAGGGTAGCTGAACCACCATTTGACTTTGGAGCCATGGATTCCTGGAATTAATAAGAGTAATAACAATAGTGAGCACTTATAGTAGTACCTATGTGCCAAGTATTGTTCTAAGTCGACTCATTTAATCTTCATAGTTGTGCAGTACGTGCCATTATCATCGTCCCCATTTTATAGATGAAGAGATCATGACATGGGTAGGTTAAGTGATTTGTCCAGGGTCACATACCTAGTAAGTATTGAAACCAGAATTTATTTTATTTTTTATTGAAGTATAGTTGATTTACAATGTTGTGTTAATTTCTGCTGTATAGCAAAGTGACTCAGTTATACATATATATACATGTTTTTTTTTAAATATTCTTTTCCATTATGGTTTATCATAAGATATCGAATACAGTTCTCTGTGCTATACAGTAGGACCTTGTTGTTTATCCATCCTATATATAAAATCTTACATCTGGAGTGTGACCGGGATGGTGCATTTTCTTGCACTGAGTAATTCAGTGTCGCTGGCAGTTGAGCAGGGCGGAGAGTTCTATGGTGAAGTGAGGGGAGGGATTCATGTAGGAGTCCGGGGGAGCCTTGTTCTGAACTCTAAGGTGGGAAGTTGATGCTGGGGACTGCTACTCCCAGACTCGCAGCATGAAAGTTGTGATATCATCCTCGAACCATCAGCTTTGAAATTTAAAAAGAGTGGAGAAGACTCAAGAAACAGCCCAAAGAATTCTTCTAGAAACTTACAAGTACTTACCTCAGTTACCAGGTAAATAAGTGAGAAGCAAACTTTCACAGACAATTAATCATTGGCTAAAAGTTCCCAAAGACAAGCTGCAGGTTATCATTGAAGTGACAGAAATGTTGCATAATGCCAGTTTACTCATTGATGATGTCGAAGACAGCTCAGAACTCCGACGTGGCTTTCCCGTGGCACACAGCATCTATGGAATTCCATCTGTCATCAATTCTGCCAACTATGTACATTTTCTTGACCTAGAGAAAGTCTTAACACTTGATCACCCAGATGCAGTAAAGCTTTTTACTCGCCAGCTTTTAGAACTCCATCAGGGACAAGGCCTAGATACCTACTGGAGGGATAATTACACATGTCCCACTGAAGAAGAATATAAAGCAATGGTCCTGCAAAAGACAGGAGGACTATTTGGATTAGCAGTAGGTCTCATGCAGTTGTTCTCTGATTATAAAGAAGATTTAAAGCCACTGCTGAATACACCTGGGCTGTTTTTCCAAATTAGGGATGATTATGCTAATCTACACTCCAAAGAATATAGTGCAAACAAAAGCTTCTGTGAAGATCTAACAGAGGGAAAGTTCTCTGTTCCCTACTATTCATGCTATCCGGTGGAGGCCTGAAACCACCCAGGTGCAGAATCTCTTGCACCAGAGAACCGAAAACGTAGATATTAAAAAATACTGTGTACATTATCTTAAGAAAGTAGGTTCTTCTGAATACACTCGGAATACTCTTAAAAAGCTTGAATCTAAAGCCTATAAACAAATTGATGCATGTGGTGGGAACCCTGAGCTAGTAGCGCTAACAAAACACTTAAGTAAAATGTTCGAAGAAGAGAATGAATAATATTAAGCCATTCTCGATTAGGTCTGATAGCTTAGTTGACTTTTTTTCGTCTTTTAGCCTATTGCCTTTTGAAAAATTTGGACCAAGCTGTTGGTCTCCAAAAACTGAGTGATAGTGGTGATGTGAGTGAGGTTGTTTCAATTTAGAATCCCTGTGTACAGATAATCAGCATAGTACCAAGTTGAAGGAATCACAAGGAGGCACATATAAATAAGTCTAATTTGGATGTCAGAATGTGCTATGATGGGACGTTGTGGCCAACTCTGCCACGCACGTTCTGTTGATTCTGTCCATAAAGAAGACTTCAGCTTCTAGGAACTTTTATCCACATACTTCCTAACTGTATTATGTGGGCATTTCGCAATTCATCTACCCCATTTCCAAGCCATTGACTACTTGGGACCAGTTTCTATAGCTAGCTGGCCCGAAGACCACAGGAACTCCTCTTTCTTCCTAAATGTCGTTGCTTAGAATAGCTCATTCTTCTCCCTGGAAACTCCCTTACTAAAGTCTTCCATGAAAAAGCTGACAGTGACAAGCAAAAAAGCAAAAACAAAAAAAAACTTACATCTGCTATCCCCTACCTCCCACTCCATCCCTCTCCCACCCCCTTGCCCTTGGCAACCACCAGTTTTTTCTCTATGTCCCTGATTCTGTTTCTGTTTCATAGATAGGTTCATTTGTGTCATATTTCAGATTCCACATATAAGTGATATCGTATGGTATTTGTCTTTCTCGTTCTGACTTCACTTAGTATGATAATCTGTAGTTGTATTCATGTTGCTGCAAATGGCATTATTTCATTCTTTATAATGGCTGGGTAGTATTTCATTGCATATATGTACCACATCTTCTTTATCCGTTCATCGGTCGATGGACATTTAGGTGGTTTCCATGTCTTGGCTATTGTAAATAGTGCTGCTATGAACATAGGGGTGCGTGTATCTTTTTGAATTAGAGTTTTGTCCAGATATATTCCCAGGAGTGAGATTGCTGGATCATATGGCAACACTATTTTTAGTTTTTTGAGGAACCTCCATACTGTCTTCCATAGCAGCTTCACCAACTTACATTCCCACCAACAGTGTAGGAGGGTAAAGTGAATAATTTTTAAAACTAATACAAGAGCATTTATTATCCAGTTGGCCCCATGGAGAATCAGCAGGTTGGAGATTTGAGGACCAGCTCTGCCTCAGGAGAGCTGGGTTTATTTGGACATGTTGTTTACCTTCTCTGACCTTGTTTCCCTTTTTTTTTTTTTAAATACATTTATTTATTTTTGGTTGCGTTGTGTCTTCGTTGCTGCCTGCGGGCTTTCTCTAGTTGCAGGGAGCAGGGGCTACTCTTTGTTGCGGTGCACGAGCTTCTCATAGCGGTGGCTTCTCTTGTTGCGGAGCACAGGCTCTAGGTGTGCAGGCTTCAGGAGTTGTGGCTCAAGGGCTCTGGAGCACAGGCTCAGTAGTTGTGGTGCACGGGCTTAGCTGCTCCGCGGCATGTGGGATCTTCCTGGACCAGAGCTTGAACCCGTGTCCCCTGCATTGGCAGGCGGATTCTTAACCACTGCACCACCAGGGAAGTCCCTGACCTTGTTT
The DNA here is from genome assembly GCF_003031525.2 of Neophocaena asiaeorientalis asiaeorientalis. Classification (NCBI taxonomy): domain Eukaryota; kingdom Metazoa; phylum Chordata; class Mammalia; order Artiodactyla; family Phocoenidae; genus Neophocaena; species Neophocaena asiaeorientalis. The sequence goes on from NW_020185323.1 coordinate 183,892, forward strand.
CCTTATCAGTAAAATGGGGATAATTTTTACCCTGCAGAACTACTGGAAGGATTTATTGGAATAATCTGTGTAAAGTCCCTGACATTGTATCTGGTGAGAAGCCAGAGGCTCATTCCAATAATACTGTCAGTACTCAAATTATTTTATTTATTTATTATTATTTTTTTTTTTTGCGGTACGCGGGTCTCTCACTGTTGTGGCCTCTCCCATTGCGGAGCACAGGCTCCGGACGTGCAGGCTCAGCGGCCATGGCTCAC
>NW_020185323.1:184440-193569 GCF_003031525.2 Neophocaena asiaeorientalis asiaeorientalis
GTGTCCCCTGCCTCGGCAGGCGCACTCTCAACCACTGCTCCACCATGGAAGCCCTCAAATTATTTTTTTGAAACTCATATTCTTCAAGTGCCTTCAGATTTAGTTTGAGTTACGGGGGAAAGAAAAGTTTCATTATCCTACAGTCATATTTCATTTTTGACATTAAAAAATATTGTTCAGGTTGGTCTTTTGACCTACTTATCAAACCTTTGGTGGCTTTTGACTATTGCCAAAAATGAAATCACCATTAAATGACAGAAATGTATTGCCATTCAGGATATTTTAAAAATTACATATCACGATTTGGAGGCAAACCTAACAAAATAAGAGTTTCAAAAATGTTTGAGCAATGATTTCATCAATCTTGGCATTAATAAAAAGCTTCATAAAAAGACTAGCTGGAAGGCGCTAGATCCTCTTAGAAGTGTACATTCTAGCGGGCTTGTTTCAAAAAACACACATAATTTTATAGTCTTATCTCATTTAAAGCATAAACTCTTAGCTTTTATCAGAAGCATTGGGTTTTCTATTGTAAAAATAATGTCATTCCCCTGATACCACATTTGGTAAGAAACCAATTTCAATTTCCAAGCATAAAGAAGAGTTTATAAAAGTGCAGTTGTTTCCTTTTATTCCTTTTAATCCTTTGATGCAGAAGAGAAGTCAAACCCTGAGATAGGTTACCAAGAATGTTCCAGAAGGGCCTAGAATCAAAATATGTGATCCAGGGAAATTATAAAGGAAATTATGTGGCATAAAATAGCAGCTATTGTATGGCCATCAGCAGGAGGATGAGACTACCAAGAGGAAGAGCCAAAATACCAAGCAAGAAAAGGTTTTTTAAAAATCTTACTGTGTTTGATTTTTAAAACAGCTTTATTGAGATATAAATCGTATAATATACAATTCACCCATTTAAAGTGTACAAGTCAACGGTTTTGAGTATATTCACTGTGTGCAACCATTACTAAAATCTAATTTTAGAATATTTTCATTACCCATAAAAGAAACCCTTTAGCAGTCATCCTCCCCCATTCCTCCCAAAACCCCCTCTCCCCCCCGCCCTAGGCAACCACTACCCTACTTTCTGTCTCTATAGATTTGCCTATTCTGGACATTTCATACAAGTGTAATCATACAATATGTGATCCTTTGTGACTGGCTTTTTTCACTCAGTAGCATGTTTTCAAGGCCTATCCATGTTATAGCATGTATCAGTACTTCTTCCTTCACACGGTTGAATAATCTTCAGTTCATAGACATTTGGGTTGTTTCTGCTTTTTTTTTTTTTTTTTGGCTACTATGTGTAATGCTGCTATGAACATGCATGTACAAGTTTTTGTGTGGATGTATGTTTTCATTTTCTTGGGTATATAGCTAGGAGTGGAATTGCTGGGTCATAGGGTAACTCTGTGTCTAACATTTTGAAGAATCGCCAAACTGTTTTCCATAGCAGCTGCACCATTTTACATTCTCACCAGCAATGTATGAGGGTTCTGATTTCTCCATATCCGTTTGATTTTGTTTTCAATCAGACATTCAAGACTGCTGACAGCCGATTCAGCCTATTAAGATGGAAAGAATTAGAAAGAGATATAACAAACATATGAAGTGTTTCAGGGCTGCTGACAGTGTCATAAGCCTGTTGGATGAAGAATCAGGAAAACATTCAATGTAAAATAAAATATTTCAAACATTATCATCATCAACCAAGATTGCTTGTCACCACCTGTTCTTTTGCGCTTATTGAAAAAGCAAGACCAACTGTGTCTTGGAGACACAGCATACATATTCATATTTAGAGACTTAAGGACAAAAACTGAAAAGGGAGAGAGCTTAATGGAAATAAATAATTGATGATAATTATAATTGAGGAAGAAAATGAAGAACAATTTATGATATTATTTCAATGTGATATATTATCAAGCTAAATGTCCAGTTTCACCTCTGCCATTCCCTCCCTGAAAACTGCATTCCAGCCAGAACCTCAGCTCCCACTGTCCCACCCTCTGATAACTCTGCTGTCCCATTTAGCCCGGATTCTTTGGCGGCTTCTCCACTTTTGCCTCTGAACACATAACTTTTGATGCCCATCTGCTTTGCCTCCTTTCCTCACTTCTTGAACTCAGTCACGGTATTCAACTTGTATTAAATTTCCTAATTCACCGAACACAGCTTGCCATTATGATGTGAGAATTTCATAACGGCATTCAATTTATCTTTGTTGAGTGATTTAATTCTGGAGCATGACATATAAATTTCACTGATGTCACAAGATGACAAGGCACAAATTTTTCTTATCAATTTCTGGACCCTGAAGATGAGCCCCCCCAAATTGTCTATTTTTTAAAACAATATACCAATTTCAGAATAACAGTGCACGCTAGCAGCCCCAAATAAATATTGATCATAAACTGACACCTAATCGAATGTCTGACTCATCCTGTGTGTGACCCATTTCTCGTCTGAGTACACACACACACACTCCATGCACACAACCTCAACAAAACTTCACCTGTCAACATCTGCCTCTGAGCACACAAAACTTGAGCAGCAACAAAAACTAGGAGTTGCCACTTTCACAAAAGCCTGAGCATCTATTCCCAAGACTAGGAAGATAATGTTCATCTTCCTGAAAACCTTGAGAGATTTTATTTGCAACATTTTATGCTGCAGAGCTTATGAAATAAAATAATAATACAACACAGTATACTTTGGTTTTAAATAGCCCCTTTCATCCAAGAAGCTTAAAGAAACTTACAAACATTACTCATTCACCTTCATAAATTTTTTTACTGAATTAACAAGATAGTCTACGGAGCAAAAGTTAAAAGCAATAAAAACAACCATATTTTATGTAACGACTGTTCCAAACATATCCATTTTCCATTTTCTTGACTTACATGAAATTATTCAGACTCTCATTAGTTTCAACCTCCAGGAGATACGGCAACAATGAACTGCTGAAGTGTATAAATAAAAAAGAATAATTCAGAGCTCCAGTCGCATTTGTCTTCCCCCTGTCTCACTTAGAGCTTTAATTCTGAAGAAGGAAAAACCCGTGATACATTTCTTTCCTTGCCAATCCTATGTGTATTTCATGTTTTACAACAACTCCACTGTCTGTAATGGGGTTTGAGCTCTTGGGGGAAACTCTGTTGATGCAAATAGACATATTCTTAGGATGCTACATAATGCTTTCATGGCCTAGCCATTTGTTTTTTGATCTTGATATTGCAAAGCCGAAATTTGCTTAGGTCACATGTTTTCACGTGGGGGGCTGGGGCTTGTGGGCAGTGCGGGAAATCTCACCCACTGTGGAGGAGGGCGGGGATCGTAATTAAACCTACCTGAGGTTGCTGATTTGTACAGTATAGTAATTGTATTGGAAGTCTGTCTTCTCAGCTACTTCAGTCTATAGATGTCTTAAGACCTGGTATTGTGGCTCCAGTATTCTCCATGGGTGTTTTCTTCAAGTGGGTACTAGCCATTCTAATGAATTATTTCTTAAATTAACATAAAAGCAAGACAATGCTCAAAAGTAATATTAAAATAACAGCATTGTCTTAGAACTGCTTGCAACAGCAATGAGAAAATGGGTTTTCCCTAGGAAAGTGGAAGCCTCCACAAATGTCACCCTACCCTCTACCCCAGATTTTTCCAAACCATATTTTTTTTTTTTTTTTTTTGCGGTACGCAGGCCTCTCACTGTTGCGGCCTCTCCCGTTGCGGAGCACAGGCTCCGGACGCACAGGCTCAGCGGCCATGGCCCACGGGCCCAGCCGCTCCGCGGCATGTGGGATCCTCCCGAACCGGGGCACGAACCCGTGTCCCCTGCATCGGCAGGCGGACGCTCAACCACTGCGCCACCAGGGAAGCCCCAAACCATATTTTTGTTTGTGGTCTGTTTGCTGGGAAAATTCCTCACCTGTCTGGATGTTGAACTAGATGCTAAATCCAGGCCTGAAACTCTGCAGGTTTTATAATCACACATTCACGAGACTCTAGTCTCTTATATATGCCAAGGCAAATGTTTAGATGACGATAAAGTAAGATATTGCCTGTAGCTTTATTTTTCTAAATGAATTAAATGAATTATTTTTAAAGGAATAGTCAACAATGTTCAAGTGTTCTAGCTGACGTGTGACTTTGGCCCTATTTATGCTATGCCAAAATAGTTATTTTAGTGGGAAACAAGACAAAAAAGTCCCATTTATTATTTGACATGGTGTAAATCAAAAAGAATAAAGATTTGTCAGTTTTAAAATATTTTATTACAGAACATTAAAAACATACGAAGAGAATAATCAACACTTATATACCCTTTACTACAAAAAAACAAACATTAACATTGGCCTTGCTGACTTTATTCTCATAAAATAAAATGAAATAAAATTTAAAAGAATAAGATTCTGCTTTAGCTAAGGCTTTATCCTGTTCCCTTCCTCTCCTTTCCATTCCTGAAGAAAATCAGTATGCTAAAGTGGGTGTGCCGTGTTCTTGTACATATATAAATCCACTGAAAAATGACTAACTTCAGCTAGTTATTTATTGATCCCTAAATTGGTCAAAGTGAAACTTATTTCCACCTTTTCCTACAATTGCAGTGTTACAATAAGCACATATACACTTTTACTTGGGCACATGTGGGAGAGTTGCTCCAGGGTGGATATTGACATGTGGAATCTTGGGTTGCTGGGTAGACACGTAATCAGTATGGTCAACCTGCTCTCCAGATCACTCATCTGAAGAATCTTATAGGCTCCAGATCCTCACCATTGCTTAGTGTTTTCAGATTTTCAGACATGTTAAACTTTTGCCAATCTGCTATATGTAAAAAGGTATTTAGTTCACATTTTCCTGATTATAAGAGCAGTTGGTCTTTTAACATATTTCATATTTCATATGTTTTTTTGCCCACTTGGGTTTCTTCCTCTGTGAATTGCGTTTTCAAACTTTTGGGCCATTGTGGGTTTTTTTTGAAGTATAGTTGATTTACAATGTTGTGTTAGTTTCAAGTGTATAGCAAAGTGATTCAGTTATATAATATATATATATATATATATATATATTCTTTTTCAGATTCTTTTCCCATATAGGTTATTACAAAATATTGAGTAGAGTTCTCTGTGGTATACAGTAGGTCCTTGTTGTTTATCTATTTTATATTATAGTAGTGTGTGTATGTTAATCCTAACCTCCTAATTTATCCCTCCCCCCGGCCCCTTTCCCCTTTGGTAACCATAAGTTTGTTTTCTATGTCTGTGAGTCTATTTCTGTTTTGTAAATAAGTTCGTTTGTATCATTTTTTTAGATTCCACATATAAGTGATATCATACGATATTTGTCTTTCTTTGGCTATTGTTTTAATGAGTTGTCATTTTTTATTGATATGGAGGTGCTCTTTATATGTTAAGATTACCAGTCCTTTGTTAGTTATATGGATTACAAGAGTCTTCTCCCAGTCTCTGTCTTGACTTTGTTTTTAAATATCATCTCTTTTTCCCTCTCCTTTTAAAACTTCTTTTAATGGAGAAGTTCAAATATATACAAAATTGGAGAAAATAGTGTGCCCCCATGTACCCACCACCTAGCTTTAACAATTGTCAACTCCTGGCCAATCTTATTTGATTTACACCCAACCTGCTCCCCAGCCTTACCCCACCCTCCACCAATTCCTCCTCTTACTTCCTGGGTTGTTTTCAAGCAAGTCCCGGATATCATTACCATTTTGCCCATAAATATTTCAGTATGTATATTTAAAAGGTGAAAACTTTAAAAAGAAAAATGATATGGATTGATTTGTCATTTTGTTTTTATATCTTTTTCATACAGAAGTTTAAATTTTTTAATATGATCTAATATGTCATTTCAGTTTTATTTTTCATTTAGGTTTTTAATCAACTGAGATTATTTCTTTTGTATACAGTGAGATATGACTACAATGTTTACAAATTTTTTTTGCCTTATTTAGCAAATCGTTCCAGCACCATTGAGTGAGTAGTTCATCCTTTCCAGACTTATTTATAATATCACTTTTGTTAAATATCAAATTTGAAACTATACTTGGCCATGATGAATTTATTTTTGCACCATTAACAATACTTTTTAATTACTATAGCTTCATAATAGGTTTTAACATCTGAAAGACAAATATTCCCTTCTTCTCTTTAAGATTGCCTTGGCTATTCTTTGTCCTCTATCTCCTCTATCTTTCTTACGAATTTTATTTTTAATTATTTTAAAAATTAATTAATAATAATTTTAAAATTAATTTTTAATTTTAAAATTAATAATTTTAAAATTAATTAATTAAATTAATGCAGTTTTTGCTGCATTGGGTCTTCGTTGCTGTGTGTAGGTTTTCTCTAGTTGTGGCGAGTGAGGGCTACTCTTCGTTGTGGCGGCGGGCTTCTCATTGTGGTGGCTTCTCTTGTTGTGGAGCACAGGCTCTAGGAGCATGGGCTTCAGTAGCTGCAGCACACAGGCTCAGTAATTGTGGCTCGCGGGTTCTAGAGCACAGTCTCAGTAGTCGTGGCACACAGGCTTAGTTGGTCTGAGGCACGTGGGATCTTCCTGGACCAGGACTCGAACCCATGTCCCTTGCATTGGCAGGTGGATTCCTAACCACTGCACCACCAGGGAAGTCCAACTTTCTTATGAATTTTAACTTGAGATTGTCGAGTTCCATGAAAGATCCTATTGAGATTTTGACTGAAATCACATTGAATTTATACATCAATGTGGGCATACTTTATATCTTTATGATGTTGAGAATTTCCATCTACAAGTAAAGTATACCTTCTCATTTACTTGTCATCTTTCATGTCTCTCATTAAAATTGTATAATTTTCTTTTATAAATGTGCTCTGAATTTGTTAGATTTATTTCAAAGAAACTTAGCTTCTATTGCTACCTTAACTGTTATCTTTTTTTAATTATATTTTATAATTTTTTGATGATGGTATAGAAGGAGGCAATTGGTTTTATATTTGAAATTTATACTCAACAACTTTGTTGAACAATCTCATTAGTTCTAATAGTTTGTTAATTCCATAGAGATAATCATGTCACCTGCAAGTGACAACAGTTTTGTTTCTAATATATTTTAATTATTTTTCTTTTCTTAATTCACTGGCAAGAATCACTAATATAATATTAAATAAAATAGTGATAGTGGGGATTTTTTCCTTGTTCTTAAGTTTAAAGGGAGTATTTATAATGTTTCATGTAACAGTCAAGGTTCAATCAGAGGAGCAGAACCACTAGGAGATAAGTATTTGTTACAGGGATTTGACCGTACACAACTGTAGAAGCTGTAAGGCTGCTGTCCTCCCAACCAATGCTGGAGCTTGAAGTCCAGGGGCAAACGGTGGGGAAGGGAAGATGGATGTCAAGTGGAGGAAGATCAAGGACAGCACTGAACCCACAAACATAAGCTGGAGCCCACAAGGGTGGACTGAAACCTGTCAGTTCTTTTTTTTCTTCTTCCTTTTTAAAAAATTGAGGTATAGTTGATGTACAATATTATATAAGTTTCAGGTGTACAACATAGTGATTCACAATTTTTAAAGGTTATACTTCTTTTATAGTTATTATAAAATATTGTCTATATTCACTGTGTTGTACAATATATCCTTGTAACTTATTTACTTATTTATTTTTATTTTTTTGTGGTACGCAGGCCTCTCACTGCTGTGGCCTCTCCCGTTGTGGAGCACAGGCTCCGGACGTGCAGGCTCAGCGGCCATGGCTCACGGGCCCAGCTGCTCTGCAGCATGTGGGATCTTCCTGGACCGGGGCACGAACCCGTGTCCCCTGCATCGGCGGACTCTCAAACACTGCGCCACCAGGGAAGCCCACTTATTTATTTTTATACATAAGAGTTTGTACCTCTTAATCTCCTACCTCTATCATACCCTTCCCCCTTCCCTCTCCCCACAGGTAACCACTAGTTTGTTCTCTATACCTGTGAGTCTGTTTCTTTTTTGTTGTATTCATTAGTTTGTTTTATTGTCTGGATTCCACATTTTAGTGATATCATACAGTATTTGTCTTTCTCCGTCTGACTTAACTTCACTTAGTATAATACCCTCCAAGTCCATCCATGTTGCTGTAAATGGCAAAATTTCATTCACTCAAATGGCTGAGTAGTATTTCATTGTGTACATATACCACATCTTCTTTATCCATTCGTCTGTTGATGGGCACTTAGGTTGCTTCCATTTCTTGGCTATTGTAAATAATGCTGCTATGAACACTGGGGTGCATGTATCTTTTCAAGTTAGTGTTTTCATTTTCTTCCAATATATGCCCAGGGGTGGGATTGCTGGATCATATGGTAGTTCTAGTTTTAGTTTTTTGAGGAACCTCCATACTGTTCTCCATAGCGGCTGCGCCAACTTATATTCCCACCAACAGTGCACAAGGGTTCCCTTTTCTCCACATCCTCGCCAACATTTATTATTTGTGGTCTTTTTGATGATACCTATTCTGGCAGGTGTGAAGTGATATCTCATTGTGGTTTTGATCTGCATTTCTGTGATGATTAATGATGTCGAACATCTTTTCATACGTCTGTTGGACATCTGTATGTCTTCTTTGGAAAATGTCTATTCAAGTCTTCTGTCCATTTTTTAATGGGGTTGTTTGTTTTTTTGATGTTGAGTTGTATGAACTGTTTATTTTGGATATTAGCCCCTTATCAGTCATATCATTTGCAAATATTTTCTCCCATTTAGTAGGTTGTCTTTTGTTTTGTCAATGGTTTCCTTTGCTGTGCAAAAGCTTTTAAGTTTAATTAGACCCATTTATTTATTTTTGTTTTTGTATCCTCTGTCTTAGGAAACAAATCCAAAAAAACAGTGCCGTGATTTATGTCAAAGAGTGTTCTGCAACCTGTGTCAGCTCTTGACCTTGATGGAGTAAAATAAATAGTTATGAGTATTTTTTCCTTATTTTAATGTGCATAAGTTTATATATATTAGCCATATATTTTTGTTTTCTTTCCCTCTGGGTCTTAGTTATCAGAGAGCTTAGATCCCTCTCATCCATCCTATAGTGGCCCTTATTATTGACATAGTTGTGGTCTCCCCTTTTTTCTTTCCCCTTTGTTAACCAATTCATATA
>NW_020185323.1:193655-246912 GCF_003031525.2 Neophocaena asiaeorientalis asiaeorientalis
GAAAGAGTTAAAGTAGAAATTAAATAATGATTCTAGCAGTAACCAGCTGTGGAGAGCTCATTTATTTTCTTTTTTCTCTAATATAGACTTACAGTGGTGCTACATTTTTTTTCCCCCTTTGGAACATATTATACATAATAACAATAACACAGTGGCTGAGCGAGGTTTGTTTGTTTTTTTTCTAAAGAGGCTTTATCAGTCAAGGTTCAGTCAGAGAAGCAGAACCATGGGGAATGAATATATCTACATGTATGATTTTGTTACTGGTATTTAACCTTATGCAATCGTAGGAGCTGGTAAAATAGACTCTGTAAGGTTGTTGTCTTCATATCTCATGCTTGGAAATTCAAGTTTACAGGGCAAGCAGTCAGCAAGGGAAAATGGACGAAAAGCAGGGGAGAGCAAGACAGAACCACAAACTCAAGGGGAAGCCTATGATAGGACAGACTGAAACCCATGTTAGTTCTTGTTGCTGCTGACCTTGATGGAGCACTTGCTGTCACTGCCTCACACCAACAAGGTGAGCCAGAAGACAAGTGACAACGTGTGTGAATTACAAAATGGCTGCCGTTTCACTTCTGCCCTCCAAATGTCACCCAAGAACCTCTCTCATGGGCTACTCTAACTGGAAACGTATAGGAAAGGGAATACTGGGAAATGTACTTCAGCTTAGCTAAGTCAACAAATGACAAACCCACCACGAATCGTTTTGTTTTTTTTTTTTAATCAGTTTTGTTGAGGTGTAATTTACTATAACACACACCTATTTTAAGTGTATACTTTGATGAGCTTTGACGATTGTTACTGATTTACATCCATGTAACCAGTAACCACCAGCACAATCAGGATATAGAATATTTCCATCTCCCCCGAAAAGTTCCCTTGTGCCTCTTTGTAGCTAATCCCCCTCTCACCCTCAGCTCTAGGCAACCATTGATCTGTTTTCTGTCAATATAGATTAGATTTGACAGTTTTAGAATTTTATGTTAATGGAATTATACAGAACTGTACTCTCTTGTGTCTGGTTATTTTCACTCAGCCTAAGAATTTTGAGATTCATATAAGCTATTTTATGTATGAGTAGTTCATCTTTTTTATTCCTGAGTAGTATTTCAGGGCATGGATATATCATAATTTGCTTATCTGTTCCCCTGTTGATGGACATTTGAGCTGTTTATGTTATTTGGCTCTTATGAATAGAGTCACTGTGTACATTCATGTATAAGGCATTGTATAGAAGTATTCCTTCTCTTGTATAAATGCTTAGGAGTAGAATTCCTTGTCTATTTAAATATTTTGCCCATTTTAAAATGTGGTTTGTTTTTCTTCTTACAATTGAGTTGTAAGAGTTCTTTATGTGTTCTGGCTACAAGTCCTCTGTCAGATATATGAATCATGAATATTTTCCCCTAGTTCGTGGTTTGCATTTTTATTTTCTTAAAAATGTGTGTCAAACAGCAAAAGTTTTAAATTTTGATGAAGTCCAATTTATCAATTTTATTTTATTTATTTATTTTTGTTAGTGCTTTTGTGTCTTAATACATCTTTCCTATCCTACCCCAAGGTACACAAATATTCTCTTATGTTCTTTTTTTTTTTTTTTTCGGTTTCACCAAGCAGCTTGTGGGATCTTAGTTCCCCGACAAGGGGTCAAGCCCGGGAGGGATCAAACCTGGGCCCCTGGCAGTGGAAGCACAGAGTCCTAACCACTGGACTAACAGGGAATTCCCTTTTATGTTCTATTCCATAAGGCTTATACTTTAACTTTCACATTTAGATCCATCATCCATTTAATTCTTTTTATGCGGTGAGCACTGAGGTCCATTTTTCAAAATATGGATACCCAGTTGTTCCAGGATTACTTTGTCACCTTTTCCAAAGATCAATTGATCATGTATGTATGGGTGTATTTCTGGACTCCCTATTCTGTTTCATTAATCTATATGTCTGTCCTCAGGTCAATATCTCATTGTTTTGATGACTGTAGCTTTATCATAAGTCCTGTAAGCCCTCCAAATTTGTTCCTCTGTTCCAAAATTGTTTTGGATACTCTTGGTCTTCTTACATTTTCATATAAATTTTATAATCATTTATCAGCTCCTAAAAAGAGCCAGCTAGGATTTTAATTGAGAATGCATTGAATGGCTAGATCAATTTGGGAATTTACATCTTAGCAGTATTGAATGTTCCAAACCATAATCATTTTTATCTTCTTCAATTATTTATGTCTTCTTTAATTTCTCACATGTAGAAGTTTTATCATTTTCAGTGTAGAAGTTTTATGCATTTTGTTAAATTTATCTCATTTCTTTGTTGCTATTTGTAAATTGTATTTTTTTAACATTTCAGTTTCCAATTGTTTACTGATAGTCAGTGATCTCTATTCTTATCTTTAGCATTTCTTCATTTCTTTGAATTTAGTTTTCTCTCCTTTTTTTTTTTTTTTTTGGGGTACGTGGGCCTCTCACCGTTGTGGCCTCTCCCGTTGTGGGGCACAGGCTCCGGACGTGCAGGCTCAGCGGCCATGGCTCACAGGCCCAGCCACTCCACGGCATGTGGGATCCTCCTGGACCGGGGCACGAACCCATGCCCCCTGCACCAGCAGGCGGACTCTCAACCACTGCGCCACCAGGGAAGCCCTAGTTTTCTCTTCTTTTTCTAGCTTCTTATGGTGGAAACTTAGATAACTGATTTTGAACCCTTCTTTTCCTAAAATAAGCATTTATATCTATAGATTTTTCTTTAAGCAGTGCTTTAACAGCATCCCACACATTTTTTTCTTTATTGAAATATAGTTAATTTACAATATTATATTCGTTTCAGGTATATAACATAGTAATTCAGTATTTTTATAAATTACACTCCATTTGAAGTTATTACAAAATAATGGCTATAATTTCCTTTGCTGTACAATGTATCTGTGTCGCTTATCTATTTTGTATATAGTAGTATGTATTTCTTAATCCCCTACCCCTATCTTGCCCCTCCCACTTCCCTTTCCCCACTGGTATCCACTAGCTTGTTTTGTGTATCTGTGAGTCTGTTTCTGTTTTGTTATACACATTCGTTTGTTTTATTTTTTATATTCCACCTATAAGGGATAACACAGTATTTGTCTTTCTCTGTCTGACTTGTTTCACTGAGCATAATACTCTCTAGATCCACCCACATGGTTGCAAATGGCCAGTATCTCAGAAATTTGGTATTTTTTCTTTTATTCACCTTGAATTCTTAAAAATTTCTTCTTTGACCCATGGATTTCTTAAAAGTATGTTTTATAACATCCAAATATTTGGGAAATTTTTTAGTTATCTTTCTATTACTGATTTCTAGTTTTATCCCATTGTGGTCAGAGGACACACACTGTACGATTCCAATCCATTTAAATTTATTGACACTTTTTTACGGCATAGCGTATAATCTGTCTTGATGACTCTTCCATGTGCACTTGAAAGGAATGTATATTCTGTTGTTGTTGGGTAGAGTGTTCTATAAATGTCAATTTTGACAAGTTGGTTGATGGCATTTAAGTCTTCTACATCCTTACTGATTTTCTGTCTACTTGATCTATTAATTATTATTGAGAAAGGAGTGTTGAAATCTTGAATAATAACTGTAGATTTGTCTATTTCTCTTTAAAGTTTCCTCAGGTTTTGCTTCATCTATTTTGAAGCTCTGATGTTTATTTGGTGCTTATCCATTTAGGATCTATGTCTTCTTGATGAATTGACCCCTTTATCATTATGAAATGTCCCTTTTCATCTCTGATAGCATTTTTTTTTTTTGCTTCATTTTCCACAAGGATCTGTTTGTAGTAAACTCAGCATATCTGAAAATGTCCTGATTAAATGATGGTTTAGTTGGGTATTGAATTCCAGCCTCACAGCTATCATCTCTCAGCACCATGAAGATGTTATTCCATTATCTTCTGGCCTGTAATGTTGCTGTTGCAATATCTCTTCTCAGTTTAATTGTTGTTGTTGTTTCTTTAAGGTGCTCTGTTATTTCTCACTGATGGCTTTTAAGATCTTCTATTTCACTTTGGTAAACACCAAAGTTTGGTATTTTGATGTTTCTTTACAATGTGTCTAGGTTAGTGTTTATTTTTTATTTTTCCTTCTTGGTGTGGATGTACTTTTTACAATTGAGATTTATGATTTTAATGAATACAGAAAAAAAATTGTCAGCCATTATGTCTTAAAATATTGATTCTCCATCACCCTCCTAGCCTCAAAGTCTTTCTATTCTTGCCTTGGGGAGTTCCTTTTGGAGATATATTTGACTATCGAATTTTATCCTTGATATCTCATAACCTTTTTTTCATATACTCCATAATTCATGTATTCCATCTTTTCATCTTGCTGTGCTGCATTTTGAGTAAATTCTTCAGATATATTCACCAGAGAGTTTAGTAATTCTCTTCAGCAATGTTAAATCTAATTTTAAAATGCACTGAGTTTTAAATTTCAATAATTGTATCTTTAATTTCTAGATTAGTTTGGTTCAAAATCTGCTTGTTATGTTTTAAATAGTGACTTGTTTTTATGGATTACAGTACTGGTTTTATGTCTTTAATCATTTTAAACATACTTATTTTATCCTCTGCATTAGTTTATTCTAGTACCTAAAGTATATTAGGGATATAGATCTGCTGTTTATGTGCCCATTTTTACTCAGTGGAATCTTTCTCTCTTTATGTCTTATAATTTGAAATTTAAACTCCACATCCGTGGAGCTTTATCTGTGCAATCCTGTCCATCTCAGACTTGGGATATAGGCCTCCAAAGCATTTTTGCATTTGTTTCTCCCAGGCAATAGAGACTGGGAAGAATTGTTTTTTCTTTTTTTTTTTTAATTGAAGTATAGTTGATTTACAATGCTGTGTTAGTTTCAGGTGTACAGGAAAGTGATTCAGTGATTCAGTTACATTCATTCTTTTTCATACCTTTTCCATTCTGGTTTATCACAGGATATTGAACATAGTTCCCTGTGCTATGCAGTAGGACCTTGTTGTTTATCCACCTATATATAATAGTTTGCATCTGCTAATTCCAAACTCCCAATCCATTCCTCCCCTATCCCTCCTCCCCCTTGGCAACCACAAGTCTGTTCTCTCTTGGCAACCACAAGTCTGTTCTCTATGTCTGTGAGTCTGTTTCTGTTTCGTAGATATGTTCATTTGTGTCATATTTTAGATGTCACATATAAGTGATATCATATGGTATTTGTCTTTCTCTTCCTCACTTACGTCACTTAGTGTGATAATCTCTAGGTCCAGCCATGTTGCTGCAAATGGCATTATTTCATTCTTTTTTATGGCCGAGTAGTATTCCATTGTATATATGTACCACATCTTCTTTATCCATTCTTTGCTGATGGACATTTAGGTTGTTTCCATGTCTTGGCTATTGTGAATGGTGCTGCTATGAACATAGGGGTGAGAGATTTGGAAGAATTTTTATGTTAACTTTTCATTTTAGGTATTCCTGGGCCATGACAAGGCACGTGGTTATACATTTTTTAGGGGAGAAATTTTTTGTCTACTCAGAGGCTGAGTGAAGAAAGACTCTTCATTGTCAGTTTGTGCCAGCAGGTGGGTTTTTTCCTTTCCCACCTTTTATTAATGGTTCATCCCTTCAAGGACCTGGATTTATGTAGAACAGAACAATTCCAATTCCTTGCCTCATGTGAGTCAAAGGGATTCATTATGCAGTTAAAACATCATTCAACCAGGAGCGTTAGATAAAAACATTTATAGGCAAATACCAACAAATTTACCACTAACAAATCATTGCTGAGAAAAGAAGCAAAGCAGTTTCATGTGGAAGAAAGATTTGAACAAAGAAACAAGAAATCTGACAGAAAGCATGAGAACAAAGAAATTAGTAAAAGTATAAGTAAAGCTGAATAAGAAAGTGGTACATATTTTTAATGATAACTAAGGAGACATTAAAATATAATGGAACTAAAATACAGGAGGATGACAGCATGTAAAATGCAGGAGATCATATCAAGTAAGACTAGAACGAAGCAGAAAACACAATCAGAATTGCTTTAAATCATCCAGAAAATTTTATTTTCCCATTAACAAGAAATCCAGAGATAGGTGGCACTCAGGTGGGTTAAATTAGGGACTCCTCAGTGTCATCAAGGACCCAGACCTTTCATGTTCCATCAGGTGTGTACCTAAAAATGGTTAAGATGACCAATTTAATGTTATATGTATTTTACCACAATTAAAAATTTTTTGATTTCTAGTTTGAATAGGCAATGCATACATGTGGCACCAAAATCAGAAGGAGCAAAAGGGTATACAGTGGTTTTCCTATGTGCTTTTCTTGTTTCCCAGTCTTCTTACCTGTTCCACAACCACCCAGCCTATCTCTCCTTGGACATCAATTGATAGCACTTTCTTGTGTGTCCTTCAGAGGTATTCTATGATTCATTCTTTTGAATAGCTGCGTGGTATTTTACTGTACCATATGCACTATATTTTCACCATTCCCCTGATAGTGATCATTTAGTTATTTTTAGCTTGAAATCTCATCTTCTAATAAAAAAAATGCACACTCCATTATGCACTTATTTAATTTATTATTTTTATTTTTATTTTACTCATTTTGATAGGCAATGTATTCACAGGGTTCAAAAATCAGAAAGCATAAGAGGGTAAACATTAAAATGTCTCCTTGTTAGTACTGTCTCCCAGGTCTTCTGGGCTGGGCATTTACCTGCTTCACAAATCCACTTCACAAATCACTGCCCTTTGCCTGCTCTGCCCTGCACTGCAGGAAAATACATTTCCCAGACTCCCTTGCCTGATGGCTTATGGGTAGCTTCAGGCGATGGGAGGAGGGGCACTGGTAAAGACTGGAGGGTGGGAGGAGGGCAGAGCCAATGTGTTTTTCTCTCCCCTCGTGCTTGAGTAAAACGTGCTGCTGCTGCTGCAACTTCTTTTGGCTTTAGCTCCCACACTGTGGTCAGAGGGTGAGTCAGCCTCACCCTCTGTGGTCCCAGCTCCCTCTGGGCAGCCCCCACCGGGGTTCTACCACTGCTGCATTGGCCCAGCTTCTCAGATCTGGTAACACCACTTCCTCCCTGATTCTCTTCAGCCCCATGAACACTAGACAGTTTTTGCTATTAACAATTTCTGGGGTAGCTTATAGTCTCCTAGTTAGCATCGTAACTCTTTATTACCTGTGTAACCAATTTGCTGTATTAAATTTCCTCTGAATGAAATGCCTAGAGTAGTTTCTCAGGTTGGACCCTGACTGACAATCACCCCTGAAGACAGATAATATTATCAATTTCTTATGTGTGTCCTTCCAGAGACATTTAATGCACATACAAGTAAATTGTATCTATTCTCTCCCTCCCATTTCTTTTCACAAATGATAAAATACTATACATACTATTCTACACTTTGCTTTTTTCACTTAGCAATAATCCTGGAACTTGTTCTATATAACATTTCAAAGATCTTCCTCATTCCTTTTAATTCATCATGTGGATCTACTACAATTAAATAAATTGTTGGAACACAGCCATGCCCATTTGCCTAGGTATTGTCTGTTACTGCTTTCACACCAGTCCCTTATTAATGGATATTTAGGTTATTTATGATTTCCTGCTATTACATATAACCTTGAACTATACCATATCATGAACTGGGGAGAAAACTTGAGAACTGGAATTGCTGGGTCAGTGGGAATGTGTGTTTGAGAACTTTTTAAGTATAAAAGTTCAAAAATATATTCTTGATAGGCATGGGAGCAGAACTTCAAGGGTTCCAAGGAAACATGATGTTAAATTTCACCTTTTGGTTGTATTTTGCATATGAAAACATAGTAAAAATAATTTCTCATGGAACAGCACAATTTCACATTATTAACTGTTCTTTTAAAGTTAGGTATTTCAAAAAAAAATCCTTCATGTATACAATCAAGTGAAGGCAAAGGGCAGGACTCTACAATTACCTTGAGTTTTTCAGAAAGTTCACGTACTACTAGGTTAACGGAGTTTATGAGCTCTGTTGGGTTCTCTTGGAATTGGTACAGTGATTTTCCACTGAGGATAACCAATTTGCCTATTGGATGATTTTTTAGAAAATCTCTTAGCATAGAAAACCTACTGCAAGTCTCTTCCCTGGGGAGAGTGTGAGGGTTGCGCGGAGAGAGTGAGCCAGTGAAGACTTGAGAACAGGTTCTAAAAGTGCTAAGGGCACAAATTGGTATGACTTAAAAGCATCAAGTAGGGCTTGCCTGGTAGCGCAGTGGTTGAGAGTCTGCCTGCCGATGCAGGGGACACAGGTTCGTGCCCCAGTCCGGGAAGATCCCACATGCCACGGAGCGGCTGGGCCCATGCACCATGGCTGCTGAGCCTGCGCGTCCGGAGCCTGTACTCCTCAACGGGAGAGGCCACAGCAGTGAGAGGCATAGATTTGCACCTTTAAATTCTATTACTGAAAGCTTTACATTCTCTTGTGTCCTCAAGGAATTGTATGGACTGGCCCAGGAACTGCCTATTTCTTCCAGGTAAACAGTAAACCTTTGGGTCAGTGTAATTTCTGGTGACAAAATTAAGTATGGGAAAAAGTGCCATTACTAAATATTCTCCCCAGTGACTCAATTACAAAGTTTTTTCTGTAAAGGGCCAGACAGTATATATTTTAGGTGTTATGGGTCATGTAGTTTATTTTGCAACTACTCAACTCTGCTGTTTTAGTGCTAAAGCATCTGTAGACAGCATATAAATGATCCAGCATGGGTGGGAATGTAAATTGATACCGCCACTATGGAGAACAGTATGGAGGTTCCTTAAAAAACTACAAATAGAACTACCATATGACCCAGCAATCCCACTATTGGGCATATACCCTGAGAAAACCATAATTCAAAAAAGTCATGTACCAAAATGTTCATTGCAGCTCTATTTACAATAGCCCGGAGATGGAAACAACCTAAGTGTCGATCATCGGATGAAATAAAATCTTGACCAAAAATAAATTAAAAACAAAAAAAGATCCAGCATGGTTATGCTCCAATAAAATTTTATCTCCAAAAAGGGCTGGTGGCAGGATTTTGCCAGAAGACTGTAGTCTTGCCCACCTGTGCCCTAGAGTCAAATCAATGTTCTCACAGTGCACCAGCCCCTTAAGCTGTGGCATGCTTGGTGCTCTGGCTCTCCTGACCTGAGCCGAGCTCTCCCATGGGATTGCTGTGGTATCTGAAATGATTTTCCCTGGTGACAACCTGGCTATGCTCTCTCCTTAGCACAGAAGTCTTTTGGATTGAGAGTAAGTAAAGCCAAATTCGGCCTCTGTACCCCAACACCGAATTAAATCTCAGAGACAGAGTTTTGGATGAAGTAGAAAAGAATAGCTTTATTGCTTTGCCAGGAAAAGGTGGTCACAGTGGGCTAATGCCCTCAACACTCTGTGTCCAAACCTGGAGGGGGTAGTGAGAAGTTTTATAGTAATGGTTCAAAGAGGAGGGCGTGGTCAGCTCATAGACATTCTTCTGATTGGTTGGTGGTGAGGTAGGTGGCAGTCAGCATCATCAACCTTCTGGTTCCAACCGGTCTGGGGTCTACGTGCTTGTGGGCATCATACAGTTAACTTCTCCCACCTGGAGGGGGGGTTTCAGTATCTGCAAAACAGCTCAGAGATATTGTGATGTGTATCCCTTGAGGCAGAACCAGGACTCTGCCCCAAGGCTGCACTATTGTTTCTCAACTGCTCCTCCCTTGTCTCTGCATCCCCTCCTTTCCCTAATTAGCAATTCTTTGGACCTGCCCTAAGGTCATGGAGGCTGAATGGAGCCTATTTCCTGCAAATAAGAAATAGGGGACACAGAAAAGCTTTTGTGCCCAGGAGCCCCACAGGGTCCTGCTCGGTTTCATAAGTATACAAGAGATGTTGATATGATGTCCTTCAATGAATTTAGGGACACACGGAGAGAATGTCATTCATGACAGACCATTAGAGAGTGAGAGGACAAGAGTAACAAAACCAGAGACCCCTGGTGTCATTGGTCCCTGAGGCAGATTGTTTGCAAGCATGGCTGCCAGCAATCCCTCCCATCCTCACATGTGCTTGTTGCACCTCCCATCAGGAAGTGAGGTCTGTTTCCCTCCCCTTGAAAATGGGCTGACCTTGGAACTTGCTTTGGCCAATAAAATATGGCAGAAGTGATATGGTGCCAATTCCAAGCCTAGGCCTTAAGAGACTTGGCAGCTTCAGCTTTCACTAAAACCCTTAGGATAATGCCTGGCACCAAGAAATACTTTATAAATGTGAAATATTTTTTGTCATCATCAAGCCCCTCAGTTTCAAGCAGCTGCTGTCAGCAGATCATCCCACCCAGGTATGACCACAGACTCCCCAGGCCCCACCTGAGCCAGTGTGTGAGCAATACTGCTCCAAGATGGCTGCCCTGAGGACATCCTATCGGGCGATTCCTTAGAGCACTCTCTTAGCCCAAGGCTAGGGGAGGCTACCTGAACTGTGTTATTTTAGCCCTTTGTAGAGCTGCTTTTATTGGATTGTGCTTTAGCACTACACCTTTGGTCTATACTGCAGGGCATTATAAAGAATAGCCCTATGAACTATAGACTTCCCTACCTAGACACCATTGAAGAGATTAATTTCATTTCAGTGCCCCCTATATAGGGAAAACTTTCTCTCATGTTTCATTGCTAAGAATAAACGTTCTTTTCCTGTAGTTTTTTCATTGTATGGCCCTGTGACATATATGAGGGATCAGGTATTACTTTTGGCCTTTATCTACTAAATTTGTGGCCCTCTAGCAAGTGGACAGGTTCTTACAAGGTATTTTGGGGAATTCTAACTTAACTCCTTGCTTCATCTATTTTTTTCCTACTGTCATTTTCCCTTTCCCCTGGTCACCATGCTTACTTTTGTAAAATGGTAATCCAACTCAAATCTTTTTGTTGGACTGAAGCAAGGTAAAAGTAAAGATTAAAAAACTGCTGCTTAAGATAATCCTAAATCAACACCTTTTAAAAATAGGTGGATAACATAAATATACATTCTGCAAGTTTAGAAATCGTATAACTTATCTGGGAGTTTCATTTTGGCTTTGAGTTTTTGAACAGTTAATAAATAAAATTTAAAAGATTTGAGCAAGAAAGTGAAAAAAGATACCCATTGATTCTTGTTTTCAGGCTCAAAAGATGGATTGTTATAACATCTACTATAACGACCCCAGCCACCACTACCATTGAGCACCTACTGTATGCTAGGAATTCTACTGGGTACATTACATCCATTATCTTACTCATGAACAAACAGGTGCCATATTGAAAATATTCAACAAATCAAATATATACTAGACACAAAAGTGCTGAGGATACAGCAGAGTAAAGCCAGACAAGATCTCTGCTTTCATAGCACTTTGGTGGAATTAGTTATCTTTCATAATGACTTCATAACTGCCTGTCTTTGAGCAAGCTGTCTTTGTGTTCTGAGCTCTTGGAGAGCCTCATGGTGATGATGAAGATGGTGGTGATGATGCCAGTTTACATTTATTAAGCATATATTATATCCCAGGCATTGTTCTAAGTGTTTACATGTATTAGCTCACTAAATCCTCAGACGATCCTGTGAGGTATATGTTAGTATTAGCTCCATTTTATAGATCAGGAAACTAAGGCACACAATGGTTACATCATGGTTTCCGAACCTCCACACTATTGACATTTTGGACCAGATATTTCTTTGTGGTAGGGGGCTGTGCTGTGCATTGTAGGATGTCTAACAGCATCCCTGACCTCTACTCATGACTAAATGCCAGTAGCAACCCCCTGTCCCCAGCTGTGACAACCAAAACATCTCCAGACATTGCCAAGTGTCCCCTGAAGGGCAAAACTGCCCCCCGGGTTGAGAATCACTCACTGGGTTAGATGATTTACCCAAACTCACACAACTAGTAAGCATCAGAGCTGAGATTCAACCCAGGCATGCTGGCTCCTGAACCCAAAATATTAACAACACTAAACTCTAGGTGTAATCATCTCGCTCATTATTATCATTTTCAGCATTGGAAATGCAAAAATTGTGCCCTAACTTTCTGAAAAAAAGTGGACATAGCCTTGATGTTAAGATCTCATAATGACTAGCATATTAATTATTCAGTGTATATCAATCAGGTTCCCAGTGAAACCAAGCAGGACCCTGTGGGGTTCCTGGGCACAAAAGCCTTTCTGTGCCCCCAGTTTTTGTTTGCAGGAAATAGGCTTCATTCAGCCTCCATGACCTTTCCTGAGTTCCAGTGGGGCAGGTTCAAACAGTTGCTAATCAGGGAAGGGAGGGGAAGGGACACAGAGACAGTTAAAAGACACAATAGTGCAGCCTTGGGGCAGGGTCCTGGTTCCCCCTCAGGGATACACAAACAATATCTTTGAGCTGTTTTGCAGACACTGAAAGCCCCACCAGATGGGAGAAGTTAACTGTATGATGCCCACAAGCACGTAGACCCCAGACCGGTTGGAACCAGGTTGAGGATGCTGACTGCCACCTACCTCACCACCAACCAATCAGAAGAATGTCTATGAGCTGACCACGCCCTCCTCTTTGAACCATTACTATAAAACTCCTTACTACCCACTCCAGGTCGGGACACACAGTTCTGAGGGCGTTAGCCCTCTGTGGCCCCCTCTGCCTGGCAAAGCAATAATGCTATTCTTTTCTACTTCACCCAAAACTCTGTCTCCGAGATTCAATTCTGTATCAGGGTACAGAGACCGAATTTCAGTTACACCAGCAGGAAACAAAAGGCATCCCTCTAATTAAGAGAATTTGAGGAGGGTTCAACAAGCCAATTGTCAACAAATATGTGGGGCAGGGAGTAGGGAGACCACAGGGAAGAGTGTAGTTCTCTGAGGCTATTAACAGTGGCGAGTTTTTACCACCTCTAGGCCCAATGGGATGAGGAATTGAGAATCGAGGGACCCAGTTAACCCAAGGTGACCCTGTGAGAAGAGTGGAAGAGTGCCAGGGTACCATAACTTCACTCTCCTTCTACCCTCTGATTTTTTGGTGCTGCTTATTTGTTTCCTACTGGAAGCCAGAGAGCAATGGTGCCCACTAATGTGGTCCATTCAGGTCAGCTTCCTGGTTGGAGAGCAGGAGGAGAGGGTGGAGAGAGATATCCTCATATCGCAATAACATTTCTCATGGCGTTTCCATCTATCGGCTTTGAGATTTTTAAATGTTCATCTATCAACTTTACTCATTTGTGGTTTTCCTTGGTGAGAAGTCAGTTTCATCTAATATCTGTGTAGATGTTCCATGACCTCCAATTTGTATCGTTGGTTAACCAACTTGTGTAGAATTTGAGGGGAGTAAAAGAAAATCATTGTACTATCTGCTTTGGAAAGATGTCATCAGGATGCATCTGCTGCAGAAACGTTGGACTAGTCACTGCCTTTTTCCTTTAATTTTTTAAAACTGTTACCAAGACATAAGGTTCATTATTATGTGTTTATGTTGGCAGAGCTTCAAATGTGAAAATTCATTTCTAAGCAGTTCTTTGAAATATTTGGATATTTGCTTCAAACTTCTTGCCATGCCTTCAATTGATTAAATTTTCATTTTAAAGAGTCTATGCACAGTGTGCCTGAATTTGTGATCCTTCACCGGACTTTTAACGATCATGTCTACACAAGAAAGATGGCCTGTCCATTCTGGGAAACCAAATCAACTCACAGGGGAAAAAAAAAATCACCACTGTATAGCTGATAGTGTGGCATCCTGTATGTGAAACGGCTTTTGGGTTGACTGTAATTTTTATTTTTCTCACAGTGGATTTTGGCACTACTGGGCAAAGTTTGGCCAAGTCTCTTTCCTGCTCACTCTTGAGGGCTTCTGTCCTCTGCTTCTCCATCCCTTCCATTATGGTCCTGATACATGGTGAGTTTAGACCATTGCTCTGAACTGTATGTTCTAGAAACATAGCATTTTGGAGTTGAAAATGCCTTTAGTAGCCACCCCGTTCCATCTCCCTTCCGGTGAGCTCCGGTGAGCACTCTCTTGTGTAATGTCTCTGACAGATGGCCACCCAGCGTGTGTTTGAGCATCATCTGAGACAGGGAACCCTCAGCTTTGCAAGGCAGCTTGTTGCAATGTGGGTGAACTCATATGGCTAAACAGGTCATCTTTCCATTGAGCTGAAACTTGCTTTCCTCAATTTTCAAGCATTAGAGAGAGGCAGTAGAAGGCAGTGGTTAAGAGCCCAGGTTCTGGGCCAGACTGCCTTTGTGTTCATGTTCCGGCTCCCCCACTTACCATCTGTGTTCCCTTGCACAAGTTATTTAACCTCCTAAACCAGTTTCTCTGAAATAGGGCTCACAGGACAGTGGTGGCTTAGCATTGTATCAATTTTGCTAAGTTGGAATTGAGATTCCTCAAATTCCCTTCCTTGGTTGGTTCTGGGTTAGGGTTGCCTACAGGAGAAATTGGAGGTCAGAGTGAGGCAAGAAGAAGAGTGTAGAGTCGGTGCTCTTGCAGTTCCCTGGCATCATCACAGACCTTCTGGTTTGCATCATTTGTGCCGGGCAGCCACTGGGCCTGTCCATTCTGGGAAACCAAATCAACTCACAGGGGAAAAAAAAAAATCAGATCTTTTCCGTCACGGGTCTTCTGTCTAGGAATATACAACTTTCTATGTTTTATTAACTTGTCAAATACATTCCTGGTATACTTAGAGTTTTCATGTGTATCATTTTTTTTTTTAAAAGAAGATATTCATTTGTTCATTCATAAACATTTATTGAGCACCTACTATGTGCCAGGTCCACAGAGCAAAACAGAGATAAGTAAAGCTTTACCTTGAATTGTGAATGCCTCGTAGTCCAGCAAGAGAGAAAGACAAGTAAATCACAGGGAGCCCTGAGTATGTGCTGTAATGGGGGATGCACAGGAGATATATTATTTTTATTCTATCTCACATATAATTTTCTCATTTAGAAGATATTATTACACCCATATATATCTTGTATATTATTTTAGTCACATACCTTACATATATTCTGTTCTCATCTGGGTTATATGTAATTGTATGTATTATTTTTGCTTTTAACTGTTATATTTTTACTTTTCTCTAAAGATATTTTATAACTTTCTAAAAAAAAAAAAAGATCTTTTCCCTTAGAATCTCAGAATCCTGGACCAATTTTGTGTGCAGTTCCATGGCGAAGTGTGTCAGCTCTTTGGAAGGTCCCCTGCATCGTCGAAGTTGGAGGCTTAGAGACCAGCAAAGATTTCAGTGTGAAACTAATAGGACCAATATGAGTTCTGATGAGAGACAGGTGTGGGTTTCAGCTCCTTCTCGCTCTTCCCCACTTTACAGCCATTTTCCCTTCCCAACTACTGGCCAGGCTGACTTTAGGTCCAACACCAGATACAGAAGCAAGAGCTATACATAGGCTATCCAGCTCCCATGACTTTGTAAGGTCTAATCCTTAGAATAAATCTCTTATATTACTTACAGTGACTCTGCTTCTCTGATTAAACCCAAATAATACCAGTATATTGTGAGGAATCAACAAAATAATGTATGTAAATCACTTAGCAGACTGCCTAGAACACAGATAAGTACCTATATTTTTCTTCGCCTTTGTGGAATTACCAGCTCCATTCTCCAGGACATTACAGAATGCGTTTGGTTCCTCTTCCACCTGACAATGAATCCACATAATTAAATCCATACTTTTGAGGACTTTTATACATAGAACGCTCTGTCAAGTGAAACTTTATGATAGATACTGGACTAAATATCTGGATTTAGATACATCATCGCATTTAATCTTCACAAAAACATTAGGAATTTTATAGATGAGGCTGCTATCTAGGTGACAGGGTGACATACCAAAAGAATGTCAATCTAAGTTAGTTAATGACCTATGGGAACTCTTGGACTATCTACTGTTAGTTGGGTTTTATATTAATATTTGATTTTTAAATACATTTACATTTTTTTTCTTAAAAAGTGTTAAGTTCAGTTCGCGAATATTGTTAGTTATGCTATTTATAAATCTTGTAATTGGTGTATAAAATATGGGCAATTACTTTCGATTGTTCTCTGATTAATAGTCAACACAATTCAAAAAGATTAAATTCACTTTAAACAATCTCATTTATAAACTTATTTAATTCCTCTTTTAAAACTATACTCATATATTTAATACGTTTGAACTTGTCAAGCCCTTCAAATGCCTGACAAAGCATAAGTATAATCCTAGCAGTCTGGTGAAGATAAGAAATTAAGCCTGCAAGTCTGCTGAATCTCGAGTTCTCTTAAACATTTCAATACTGTTAATGCACTTAGTGAAATTCTCTTGTACTTTTTTACCTGAAACTGCAAGTCAAAATAAATTGCTCAAGGCAGATCTGACAGATTTCCTAAAATGGCAGATTCTCTTAAACATTACAAAGAGATCAGTTTGAATTTACATAAAAGCATTACTATGATGGCTATTTACTTCTTTATATCATTCTAAATTCTCCCCAGGGTTGAAAAGTCATTCAGGTAAGGGTAGCAGATTTACCGTATCAGGTGGATTGAGCCGAGGTTAGAAGATGGCTTTGGCCATCAGAGTATGTCTGCTTATTAGTCAAAGATTCAAGACCAAGATTTAGGATTTAAGAGCTTCATGCTTCCCAGATGATTCTACCTTAGCCACCAAGTACTAAGGGAACCCTTTCTTTTTTTACATAGTCACTTGGTTCATGGGAGATTCCAATGCCACACATTTCGCTACAAAGTTTTAGCCACCTGATTTGGATAGCTAGAAACCTGCAACCCCACTCAGGTGGCAGCTAACTCCTTTTGCCCCTAATTGGGTTCTGGATTCCTTAAATTTCTATTTAATCCTGTATCTTCTATTTTGATCTGACCACAACTCAAAGTATGAGCTGGTAGAGCTAGATTTGAACCCAGGTCTCCTTGAGCCCAGAGCTTAGGCTATGATCCACCATGATATGCTGTTTTATGAATCCCCTCGTCTTTTTTTTTTTCTTTTTTTTTTAACATAAACATTTCCTTCTAGTTTTCATTTTATGAATTGTCAAGTGCCCACTATCCTAATTTCTCTCCTCGGCACTTACCTTTGCTGTCAATATTCTTCTTAAAATGTATCATGGAACAAATACCCACCTGGATATAGATCAGAGTGAGCAATGTGAGTTGGATGATCAGTCATCCAAGAGGTTCTTTAAAACTCCATTTGCCAGTGGACTTGCCTCCTTTCCCTCCACCCTCTTATGATATACTTTTTCTTTTTTGAAGTATAGTTGATTTACAATGTTGTGTTAATTTCTGCTGTACAGCGAAGTGATTCAGTTGTACATATATATACTTTTTAAATATTCTTTTCCATTATGGTTTATCATATGATGGAAGGTTAATATAGGCAAACCTTTTGTACTAAGAACATTGTTTTTCAACAGTGGGGGAGGGGGTGAGAAGAGAAGGAGGGGGGGGGGGGGGGAGAGAGAAAGAGAGAGAGAGAGAGAGAGACTTGAAAGAAACACAATCTTGTGTCGAGGGACCCAGTTAACCCAAGGTGACCCTGTGAGAAGAGTGGAAGAGTGCCAGGGTACCATAACTTCACTCTCCTTCTACCCTCTGATTTTTTGGTGCTGCTTATTTGTTTCCTACTGGAAGCCAGAGAGCAATGGTGCCCACTAATGTGGTCCATTCAGGTCAGCTTCCTGGTTGGAGAGCAGGAGGAGAGGGTGGAGAGAGATATCCTCATATCGCAATAACATTTCTCATGGCGTTTCCATCTATCGGCTTTGAGATTTTTAAATGTTCATCTATCAACTTTACTCATTTGTGGTTTTCCTTGGTGAGAAGTCAGTTTCATCTAATATCTGTGTAGATGTTCCATGACCTCCAATTTGTATCGTTGGTTAACCAACTTGTGTAGAATTTGAGGGGAGTAAAAGAAAATCATTGTACTATCTGCTTTGGAAAGATGTCATCAGGATGCATCTGCTGCAGAAACGTTGGACTAGTCACTGCCTTTTTCCTTTAATTTTTTAAAACTGTTACCAAGACATAAGGTTCATTATTATGTGTTTATGTTGGCAGAGCTTCAAATGTGAAAATTCATTTCTAAGCAGTTCTTTGAAATATTTGGATATTTGCTTCAAACTTCTTGCCATGCCTTCAATTGATTAAATTTTCATTTTAAAGAGTCTATGCACAGTGTGCCTGAATTTGTGATCCTTCACCGGACTTTTAACGATCATGTCTACACAAGAAAGATGGCCTGTCCATTCTGGGAAACCAAATCAACTCACAGGGGAAAAAAAAAATCACCACTGTATAGCTGATAGTGTGGCATCCTGTATGTGAAACGGCTTTTGGGTTGACTGTAATTTTTATTTTTCTCACAGTGGATTTTGGCACTACTGGGCAAAGTTTGGCCAAGTCTCTTTCCTGCTCACTCTTGAGGGCTTCTGTCCTCTGCTTCTCCATCCCTTCCATTATGGTCCTGATACATGGTGAGTTTAGACCATTGCTCTGAACTGTATGTTCTAGAAACATAGCATTTTGGAGTTGAAAATGCCTTTAGTAGCCACCCCGTTCCATCTCCCTTCCGGTGAGCTCCGGTGAGCACTCTCTTGTGTAATGTCTCTGACAGATGGCCACCCAGCGTGTGTTTGAGCATCATCTGAGACAGGGAACCCTCAGCTTTGCAAGGCAGCTTGTTGCAATGTGGGTGAACTCATATGGCTAAACAGGTCATCTTTCCATTGAGCTGAAACTTGCTTTCCTCAATTTTCAAGCATTAGAGAGAGGCAGTAGAAGGCAGTGGTTAAGAGCCCAGGTTCTGGGCCAGACTGCCTTTGTGTTCATGTTCCGGCTCCCCCACTTACCATCTGTGTTCCCTTGCACAAGTTATTTAACCTCCTAAACCAGTTTCTCTGAAATAGGGCTCACAGGACAGTGGTGGCTTAGCATTGTATCAATTTTGCTAAGTTGGAATTGAGATTCCTCAAATTCCCTTCCTTGGTTGGTTCTGGGTTAGGGTTGCCTAC
This sequence comes from Neophocaena asiaeorientalis asiaeorientalis, assembly GCF_003031525.2. NCBI lineage: Eukaryota > Metazoa > Chordata > Mammalia > Artiodactyla > Phocoenidae > Neophocaena > Neophocaena asiaeorientalis. The sequence continues at coordinate 212,722 of NW_020185323.1, forward strand.
AGGAGAAATTGGAGGTCAGAGTGAGGCAAGAAGAAGAGTGTAGAGTCGGTGCTCTTGCAGTTCCCTGGCATCATCACAGACCTTCTGGTTTGCATCATTTGTGCCGGGCAGCCACTGGGCCTGTCCATTCTGGGAAACCAAATCAACTCACAGGGGAAAAAAAAAAATCAGATCTTTTCCGTCACGGGTCTTCTGTCTAGGAATATACAACTTTCTATGTTTTATTAACTTGTCAAATACATTCCTGGTATACTTAGAGTTTTCATGTGTATCATTTTTTTTTTTAAAAGAAGATATTCATTTGTTCATTCATAAACATTTATTGAGCACCTACTATGTGCCAGGTCCACAGAGCAAAACAGAGATAAGTAAAGCTTTACCTTGAATTGTGAATGCCTCGTAGTCCAGCAAGAGAGAAAGACAAGTAAATCACAGGGAGCCCTGAGTATGTGCTGTAATGGGGGATGCACAGGAGATATATTATTTTTATTCTATCTCACATATAATTTTCTCATTTAGAAGATATTATTACACCCATATATATCTTGTATATTATTTTAGTCACATACCTTACATATATTCTGTTCTCATCTGGGTTATATGTAATTGTATGTATTATTTTTGCTTTTAACTGTTATATTTTTACTTTTCTCTAAAGATATTTTATAACTTTCTAAAAAAAAAAAAAGATCTTTTCCCTTAGAATCTCAGAATCCTGGACCAATTTTGTGTGCAGTTCCATGGCGAAGTGTGTCAGCTCTTTGGAAGGTCCCCTGCATCGTCGAAGTTGGAGGCTTAGAGACCAGCAAAGATTTCAGTGTGAAACTAATAGGACCAATATGAGTTCTGATGAGAGACAGGTGTGGGTTTCAGCTCCTTCTCGCTCTTCCCCACTTTACAGCCATTTTCCCTTCCCAACTACTGGCCAGGCTGACTTTAGGTCCAACACCAGATACAGAAGCAAGAGCTATACATAGGCTATCCAGCTCCCATGACTTTGTAAGGTCTAATCCTTAGAATAAATCTCTTATATTACTTACAGTGACTCTGCTTCTCTGATTAAACCCAAATAATACCAGTATATTGTGAGGAATCAACAAAATAATGTATGTAAATCACTTAGCAGACTGCCTAGAACACAGATAAGTACCTATATTTTTCTTCGCCTTTGTGGAATTACCAGCTCCATTCTCCAGGACATTACAGAATGCGTTTGGTTCCTCTTCCACCTGACAATGAATCCACATAATTAAATCCATACTTTTGAGGACTTTTATACATAGAACGCTCTGTCAAGTGAAACTTTATGATAGATACTGGACTAAATATCTGGATTTAGATACATCATCGCATTTAATCTTCACAAAAACATTAGGAATTTTATAGATGAGGCTGCTATCTAGGTGACAGGGTGACATACCAAAAGAATGTCAATCTAAGTTAGTTAATGACCTATGGGAACTCTTGGACTATCTACTGTTAGTTGGGTTTTATATTAATATTTGATTTTTAAATACATTTACATTTTTTTTCTTAAAAAGTGTTAAGTTCAGTTCGCGAATATTGTTAGTTATGCTATTTATAAATCTTGTAATTGGTGTATAAAATATGGGCAATTACTTTCGATTGTTCTCTGATTAATAGTCAACACAATTCAAAAAGATTAAATTCACTTTAAACAATCTCATTTATAAACTTATTTAATTCCTCTTTTAAAACTATACTCATATATTTAATACGTTTGAACTTGTCAAGCCCTTCAAATGCCTGACAAAGCATAAGTATAATCCTAGCAGTCTGGTGAAGATAAGAAATTAAGCCTGCAAGTCTGCTGAATCTCGAGTTCTCTTAAACATTTCAATACTGTTAATGCACTTAGTGAAATTCTCTTGTACTTTTTTACCTGAAACTGCAAGTCAAAATAAATTGCTCAAGGCAGATCTGACAGATTTCCTAAAATGGCAGATTCTCTTAAACATTACAAAGAGATCAGTTTGAATTTACATAAAAGCATTACTATGATGGCTATTTACTTCTTTATATCATTCTAAATTCTCCCCAGGGTTGAAAAGTCATTCAGGTAAGGGTAGCAGATTTACCGTATCAGGTGGATTGAGCCGAGGTTAGAAGATGGCTTTGGCCATCAGAGTATGTCTGCTTATTAGTCAAAGATTCAAGACCAAGATTTAGGATTTAAGAGCTTCATGCTTCCCAGATGATTCTACCTTAGCCACCAAGTACTAAGGGAACCCTTTCTTTTTTTACATAGTCACTTGGTTCATGGGAGATTCCAATGCCACACATTTCGCTACAAAGTTTTAGCCACCTGATTTGGATAGCTAGAAACCTGCAACCCCACTCAGGTGGCAGCTAACTCCTTTTGCCCCTAATTGGGTTCTGGATTCCTTAAATTTCTATTTAATCCTGTATCTTCTATTTTGATCTGACCACAACTCAAAGTATGAGCTGGTAGAGCTAGATTTGAACCCAGGTCTCCTTGAGCCCAGAGCTTAGGCTATGATCCACCATGATATGCTGTTTTATGAATCCCCTCGTCTTTTTTTTTTTCTTTTTTTTTTAACATAAACATTTCCTTCTAGTTTTCATTTTATGAATTGTCAAGTGCCCACTATCCTAATTTCTCTCCTCGGCACTTACCTTTGCTGTCAATATTCTTCTTAAAATGTATCATGGAACAAATACCCACCTGGATATAGATCAGAGTGAGCAATGTGAGTTGGATGATCAGTCATCCAAGAGGTTCTTTAAAACTCCATTTGCCAGTGGACTTGCCTCCTTTCCCTCCACCCTCTTATGATATACTTTTTCTTTTTTGAAGTATAGTTGATTTACAATGTTGTGTTAATTTCTGCTGTACAGCGAAGTGATTCAGTTGTACATATATATACTTTTTAAATATTCTTTTCCATTATGGTTTATCATATGATGGAAGGTTAATATAGGCAAACCTTTTGTACTAAGAACATTGTTTTTCAGTATTCCTGAAACCATGGGAATGATTGATAAAGTCATTTGAAAGCCCAAATCAAATCATGTCTTTGCATAGGGAACTGATTAAAAGCTGTTGAAGTTCACATTAAATGGTTTGCTGAGTCACTGTTGTAAAGTATGGATGTTGTCAGCAGATTACTCATGTTCAGTGTTTATTTGCCTTTTTTCCCCTTTTTAACCTAACTGAACCGTTTGGACCTAACCGTTTGAAGAGCAATGTGGATATGTCTATTGGTTGAGTTTACTTATTTATTTTTATTGAAGTATAGTTGATTTACAGAGTTGTGTTAGTTTCTGGTGTACAGCAAAGTAACTCAGTTATACATATATATTCTTTTTCATATTCTTTTCCACTATGGTTTACCACAGGATATTGAAAATAGTTCCCTGTGCTCTACAGTAGGACCTTGTTGTTGATCCATTCTATATATAAAAGCTTACATCTGCTAATCCCAACCTTCCACTCTATCCTCCCAACCCCCCTCCACCTTGGCAACCACCAGTCTGTTCTCTATGTCTGTGATTCTGTTTCTGTTTCATAGGTTCATTTGTGTCATATTTTAGATTCCACATATAAATGATATATGACATACATTTTTAGATAAAGATATGGCCCTGATTTTCTTATTGTCTTAGCCCTTGGTGTGTTGGGATAGAAAGGGTTGCAAATCAGTGATCTTGATACTTTGCTTCTTTTAACAGGGCTCTGGTTTCATTTGGGTTTTAGGGGCCACGTCAAAGTATTGGCTCAAGTTGATCTTATATGGGAATAAATAAAATTCCTAATTCTTTTTATACCCAAATGACCTTGTCTTCTCCATTCTGAACTTGTATAATGGAATTATTTAAACTAAACGTGAAAATGTACATTGAATTTATTCCTCTTAAATTTCATCTTGCTTATGGGGCACATCATTTCAGTCTGTGAAATTCTCTCTATAACCTCACACTGAGGAAGTCTTTGTATCTTCATTTAAATTGCTAGTAAAAGTGCTGAAGATAACTGACCAAGAATAAGTATGATCTTAGAAATTTCCACCCTGGTTGGTGTTGATCCATTAATTAAAACCCTGTTGGTATCGTTACTTAATCAGTTACAAATTTGATAATTCTTCTTGAATGCCAAAGAAATTTCTACATTTTGTCCATGATATTATGGGACTCTGTCAAATGTCTTACTGAAATCAAGACACTTTATTTCCAGTGCTTACCAGTGTGCCCGACACAGTCTGGCACATAGGTACTCAGCTTAGAGTTAAATGAATGGATATACCATAGCATTTCAGGATGACTAAGTGCATTCTGGAACATTTTACGCATCCTGTTTCCATGTTCTTGTCTCTAAAATAAATTAAAGAATATCTGCTGAACACTGGTTGGTAAGATAAGTGCAAAATGTGACAGATGTATTACTCATAAGAATACAGAAGGTCTACAATATACAGGACAGTTATGGGTTCCAGTTAACCACAGCCCTTTGACTGTGTTACTATTGTTGTTTTGTATGGTCTTGAAAAGAATGAAATACTGGTTTGTTTCAAGCACATTGTGATTCTTCTTTCCCCTCTAGTTCCCTGAGTTTGGAAAACAAAAAGGAGTTCAATTTCAAGTCAAATGAGTTCTCTCATTTCGTTTGTTTTGTTTGTTTTTATTTGTTTTATTAGAGGGAGGGGCTTTTGCTCCTTAGTAAATTAGTTCAGTTCATTCTAGCTTTGGTTCACAGCTTATGTCAACATAAGTTTTATATGAAGTGGTTTTTTTTTTTTTTTTTGCGGTACGCGGGCCTCTCACTGCCGTGGCCTCTCCCGTTGCGGAGCACAGGCTCTGGACGCGCAGGCTCAGCGGCCATGGCTCACGGGCCCAGCCGCTCCGCGGCATGGGGGATCTTCCCGGACCGGGGCACGAACCCGTGTCCCCTGCATCAGCAGGTGGACTCTCAACCACCGCGCCACCAGGGAAGCCCATACGAAGTGGTTTTAATCTCAAGATTGCCCCAGCACACTTTAGGGTTTCACAGTTCTTCCATTTGATATTTGACTAGAAAATCCAGGTAACGTTTAGTGAAAACATGAAACAAGTTTTAGTAAGAATAAAATTTGATTCTTAAAAATATTAATGGCTAAAAATAAATTCTCTTTTTCTTCCCTGTTTTGAATTTTCATGGTATTACATTGTGCATTTAATCAGCCAAATTGGCATTAAGTTCTGTTTGGGTAGCAATTTCTCAATGTGTGTGTATGTGGGAGAGAGGGGAGTGCACTCGTGGCATCTGAGGTAGGATAGTTCTTTACTGTGTTAGACTCCCTCTGGAATTGCAGCATTTTTAGCACCCATAACCTCTAATTACTAAATGCCATTAGCAACAGCAAGTCATTGTGACAACCAAAGCACTCCCATCTATAACACCTTTCCAAGTGTCCCCTCAGTGGGCCCACCTGTTGAGGACCATTGGGTAATACAGGAAATAATATACACAGTACACTGAGAGTTGTTATACCTGGTTTCTGACCTCCACCTGTCACTATTTCCTTTATCTATATTTCCTGTAGTACAATTGATTTCCTTTATCTATATTTCTCTGTAGTAAAATTATGGGGTTGAATTACATGCCAGGATGCCAAATACTGAAGCCCAGGGACATAAATGACTTATTTGAATCTGGGGAGCAGCCCACTTGAACCTTTTACACACACATGTCTTATCTAATTCAATAGAATTTTAAATTAATTAGTTGGTTCTGTTAAAAAACAAAATTCAACCAAGTAAATTTGAAGATCTAATTGATTGTATTCAATGATTCATGAATCGGGCAGTATCCCACTTAGCAACTAGAAGCCTGCTCAGAGGAGTTGTGCAAAATGGGAGGTTTTTATAGGAAGAAGGGTGGGGCAGGGGAGCTATTAGCAAAAGAAAAGAAAGAATTATTCTTTAGGGCAAGACCTCTCCTTTTGAGAGGAAGGGAATGGCAAGGGTTTTATCATGTAGATTGCCTCTTTTTCCTCTGGGGAATGGAGAGGGCCCAGCTGGTAGATTACCTCCTCGGTGCTGACCAGAAAACTCCAAAGTGGTTGATAAAGATTACATTTGTGGGGAGGGTTGCAACTGCAATTAAATCAGGTGTTAAATCTAGGTTTGGTATCATGGGCTTTAGCATAAGTGATGCCATTTTGGGCCTGTGGTTTTCTCTTTAACAGTAGACATGATTAATAGCCCACCCCGCATTACTACTCCTTTCACCAGGTTCCTGTTAGATGGGATTAGCACTTAAAAGTTACTAATGAAATGGAACACAGATAATTATATGATTATAAATTGATCACCATTAATTTTATTTAAGTCCCATCATAAAATTGGGATATTATGAAGGATGAATAACAAAAAGGAAAACGAATGTGACTGAAGCTATCTTCCCAACCCATGGTTGTTTTCAACAAGATATCTATGGTGCCTCCACACAAAAGGATTTCTTTTATTCTCATTTTTATTATGATATACTTTAAACATACAGTGAAGGGGAGCAGAATCTGCCACCCCAGAAATATAAGAGGATTATCTTGAGCTGGCTGTTTTTTAAAATCAGCAGACACAAGAGAAGCTCTGAAAACCAAGTAGAAGTTGCCTTTTGTAAGAGACATTTACTTTTATAAGAGAAATCTCCATTTATAAGGATGTCTCCCTCTGTATACCTGGAAAAGGATGACTAAATCTTTAGAAACTCTTATCAATGGGGAAATCAAGGATTTAAATCTGCCTTACAACCATTCCCTTGTTTACTGTGTGCTTTGTCTGGTAACTGCCCATAACTGCCCCACTTCCCATTCCCAACATCTTCTTTTGTCTTTAGCTGGAGATAGTAGTTAAGGTGGTGGCTTGGGCTTTTTCAGTAACTCAAATTTTCCCGGGTATGTCCCAACTATGCAGGAGGTATACATGTTATTAACCTTCTCTTTGTTTTTCTCCTGTTAATCTGTCTTTATTTCAGGGGGAACCTCAGCCAAGAACCCAGAAGGATAGAAGGAAAATTGTTTTTCTTGCCCTACAACAGCAAAATAGGAAAGAATAGGAAATTGAGCAGTTTCAACAACTCAACCTTTTGCCCTATTGGCTTCATTTCTGAACTATTTTGAAGTATGGATACCATGATACTTCACTTCTAAAAACTTTAACATTCATCTCCAAATACATAATGTTCTCCCACATAACCACCATAATACTGTAAACCTATGAAAATAAGCAATAATCCCTTACTATCATCAACTATCCATTTCCTTTACAAATGTCCCCAATTGCTTAAAAGTTATCTTTTATCACCTTTTTTTAGAATCAGAATCCAGTCAAGAATCATTGTAATCATGTCTCTTCAGTCTTTTTAAATTTATACTTGTTTTTTTTTTTTAATTTTCATGACATTGACTTTTGGAAGAGAATGATCAAATATTTTGCATAATGTCTCACATTCTGACTTTGTGTCATTATTTCTCTGTTGGATCCTTTAAAATGTTTCTTTTCCCGTGATTGATCTGTAAACAGGAAGTTAGATTTAAAGGCTTGATTTGATTTAGGTTAAACATTCTTTATAACAACATTATATAGGGGACTTCCCTGGTGGCGCAGCGGTTAGGAGTCTGCCTGCCAATGCAGGGCACACGGGTTCGATCCCTGGTCCTGGATGACCCCACATACCGTGGAGCAACTAAGCTGGTGCACCACAACTACTGAGCCTGTGCTCTAGAGCCTGCATACCACAACTACCGAAGCCCGTGCACCTCGAGCCCTGTGCTCCTCAATAAGAGAAGCCACCGCAATGAGAAGCCCACGCACTGCAACTAAGAGTAGGTCCCACTCGCCACAACTAGAGAAAGCCTGTGCACAGCAATGAAGACCCAAACGCAGACGCTATATAGGTAATGTTGTATGCTTCATATACATCACATCAAAAAGCCATTTTTTACGTGTCCATTATTAGTGATGCTAACTTTGTTTGCTGAGTTAAGATGGTTTCTGCTCGTTAAAGGACAACTTTTGAAAAGTGAAAACTCAGGACTCTCAGACAAATAAAAAATGAACATATGTCAAAGATTTTATTTACCTCCTTAATTAATGAGGGAACCAGTAAGATGTTACAACTGGTTCAAAGGAAAATCCAAAGAGCAAACACATATACAGGCTGAATAAATGCTAAAATGAATTTGCTTAAATTGGTCAATATCCATAGGGCAACAACCAACTGTATTTCTACCAGACAATTTCCACTTTTATAAACAAGAATCATTTGCATTATTCTCAGTATTCTACAACTTAAAGAGTCATAAAATAGCTCAAAGACAGTGAAAGACCCAGAGACCCAATGGAATCAGATAACCTGAACAACATCTACTTTTCCTTTGAAGAATGGAATCTTTGGTCCTTTTCCAAGTCTTTCATAATTTTTCCTACATTCTAGATCTCTCCATTATAAAGTTTACATGTTTTTCCTTTTTAACTAGAAAATTATCTGTGGTGTTATGTGACTATCCAGTTCTCCATGAGGTAACGGAGACGTGATGTTTTCATGTGCTCGGCCCCGGGCGTCCCCGGGAGTCCCGACCAGCAGGACAAATCCTTGTGAGTCCGAGGAGGAACCTGTAGGGGTTGAAAAGAGAAGAAGGGGCAGGAGACGCGAAAGAATGGAGGCAAGACAAAATCCTGATCAAGCCTCAAACTTTTATTGCTGCAGTAGCTGTATTTATACAGTACAGAGAAAGGGGGGCGGGATCCAGAATAAGGGAAGTACTTGGCAAATTATCATTGGTGCTGCGTGCGCGGGCTTTCGTTGGAAGCGCGGGCTTTCGTTTTTAGGCACGGGCTTTTATCTCATTAAGCAGGAAGAGAAGCAGGATGTCGGCCATCTTCTAATGGCGAAAACTTCTTGGCTCCCAACATCTCCATATAAGGGTTTTAGCATCCATTGATGATTTTTGTCTGAATCTGTTATTTCACTGAGGGTAGCAAAATGGTGATTGTTCTAATGTTATAATTTCTTTTCCATTTATTAGCAGATATTTTGCAGAAATGAAGGACTTTTCCTTACATCTAGGACTATTTTACTACTCCTGAGATATAAAATGGAATATTATTTAGCCATAAAAAGAAGGAAATCCTGCTAATTGCAATAACATGGATGGACCTTGAAGATATTATGCAAAGTGAAATAAGTCAGACAGAGAAATATAAATACTGTGTGATCTCAGTTGGAGAAATGGGAGATGTTGGTCAAAGGGTACAAACTTCCAGTTATAGGATGAATAAGTTCTGGGGATCTAATGTACAGCCTGGTGACTGTTGTTAACAATACTGTATTATATACATAAAAGCTGCTGAGTGAATATATCTTAAATTTAAGTTCTCACCACACACACACACACACACACACACACACAGAAAAGGTAATTATGTGAAGTGATGGATGTGTTAACTAACCTTATTGTGGTAATTATTTTGCACATATACCTGTGCCAAATCATCACGTTGTACACCTTAAACTTATATAATGTTATATGTCAATTATATCTCAATAGAGCTGGAAAAAAGTAAAATTAACAAATTTTTACTTGTATCTCTTTTCTCTTTCACTGAACATCTTGGTTCCTAATAATATTAACATAATTATTTATTTGCTCTATCTTATACATAAAATGGTTTTTAAACCATAATACTAATGTTACTACTAGGAAAATATGGAATGAAATTGAAGATTTGTTATAGTTTTTTTATCTTAGAATATGTACCAATAAAGATATACAGATTTCAGCATTCTAATGTCACACCAAATAATGATTTTCTCTGTGAGTAATATTACCTGATGTAAAGTTAGGTTCATTTGCTCAAATTTGTTTTCAATTTTAGGATTTTAAAAATATTTAAGTTTATTTTTGAATAGGTAGAACATTTACATGTTTCAAAAGCCAAAACTATACTCGAGAGTATGCTCATAAGTCAGCCTTCTATTCCTGTCTTCTCACCTCCCTCCCCACCCACAGAGTTAACCACTGTGATTAGTTTCTGGTTTATTATTCCAGTGTTACTGTTTTAAAATATATACATGCGTATATACATATGTGTGTGTATGTATTCTTATTTCTCCAACTTTCTCGCACAAAATATAGCACATTATAAACAGTGTTCTGCCTTTTGCTTTTTTAACTTGACATATTCTAGAAATTAATTCATATAATTATGTGAAGATTATAGTCGGTTGAATTGTGGCCCCCCAAAGATATGTGCACCTGGAGCCTCTGAATGTGTTATTCAGAATAAGGGTCTTTGGAGATGCAATTAAGGTAAAGATCTTAAGATGAGATCACTTTGAATTAGAGTGGACCCTAAATCCAATTAGGAGTGTAGATGTAAGAGAAAAGAGAGGGGTATTCGAGACACAGAGGGGAAGGCCATATGAAGGATGAGGCAGAGATTAGAGTGAGACAGCTACAAGCCAAGGGACACCAAAGATTGTGGGCAGTGACCAGAAACTAGGAGAGAAACATGGAATGGATTCTCCCCCAGAACCTGCAGAAGGAACCAACCCTGCTGGCACCTTGATTTTGGACTTCTATCCTCCAGAACTGTGAGAGAATAAATTTCTGTTGCTTTAAGCCACCAAGTTTGTGATCATTTGTTAAGGCAGTCACAGTAAACTAATACAGACATCTTCCTTATTCTTTTTTTTTTTTTTTTCAAATAACTGTATAGTATCCCTTGTGTGGCTGTACAATGGTTTATTCAGTCAGTTGCCTATTGATGGACATGTGGGTTGCTCCCAAACTTTTGTTTGTACAAATAATGCTCAGTAAATAACATTGTGCGTGTTCTTTCAAATCTGCTCAGGGGTAATTTACATTTGACTTTTAGAAGTGAGATTGCTGGGTCAAACTGTAAATGCATTTACATTTTTGCTAGACGTTGCCAAATTCCCCTTCATAGGGACTGTAATATTTTGCGCTCCCACCAGCAATAAATAAGAGTGCCAATTTCCCCACAAGCTTGCCAACAGAGTGAGTTTTCAATCTTGAATGTTTGCCAATCTGATAAACAAGACATGGTGTTTCAGTGTAGTTGTAATTTGCATTTCTCTTATGATGAGTGAAGTTGAGCATTTTTTTTTATATGTTTGAGACTCTTTGCTTTGCTTTTCCTAGGAACCCTCTGATCTTTTACCTACCTATTTTTCTAGTTTTTCTACCTTCTCAATTGTTAAGAGCTTTTGCAATACATAATTTGCAAATATTTTTTCCAATTCTTTTTTTTTTTTTTTTGCGGTACGCGGGCCTCTCACTGTTGTGACCTCTCCCGTTGCGGAGCACAGGCTCCGGACGTGCAGGCTCAGCGGCCATGGCTCACGGGCACAGCTGCTCCACGGCATGTGGGATCTTCCCGGACCGGGGCACGAACCCGTGTCCCCTGCATCGGCAGGTGGACTCTCAACCACTGTGCCACCAGGGAAGCCTCTTTTCCAATTCTTTTACTTCTTTTGACAATATCCATGGCTTTTTAGCCAGCAAATTTTTTTTTTTCTCCTTCAATTTTTAACATACAAGGATTCTTCATGCTCCCAGTCTAAGGGGCCTTCCTGAGCTATATTCTTCTCTGAATCATTGCTCACCAGTGTCTGATTTCTTTCTTCCTCTGAGCACTTCTCAATTAGAATCAGAGATTTTAGCTACACTCTAGCTCCTATCACTCCTTTTTCCTTTTATGTCTTGGATTGATTTCCCCAGAAAGCAGAGCCTGAGGCAGAGGTCGTATATGCTGTTACCTGGGGAGTGAAGTGGGGAAGGAGAGGGAGTCAATACAAGGGTGTGTTATCAAGTTGGCCACCTCGAAGTGCAATAGTTGGCTTGATCAGTGGGAGTGTGCCCTGCAAAAGCCCTATCAACTGCGTCTTAGGACCTCCTTAGCTGGTGGGGTCAGGAGGAAGGGGGGGGGTCAACAAAGAAAAAGGAATGAATTTATCCACTTGCTGATTCTAGACTCTTAATAAGGTCCTGAAAAATAGTTTTCCGGTAGGATTATGGTTAGTTTATTCAAAAACAAACATGGAGACCACTCTTTCACCAGGTACCAGGCCATATTTCCATGATCAGACTTGACAATACAGGAATTTGCTCAATAGGATCAAGTGATGTATCCTTTGTGTAGGCACGTGATTGGAGAAGACTGGGAGGGAAGCACTCAGCACCTTGTCTTCAAGCGGAGGAATGCAGCGTGAGCAAAACCTCCCTATAGAGCAGTGACTTGTCACTAGGCCCACCAGTAGGGTTGGTCCTTTGAGTAAAGCAGTGTTTAACTGAAATCCCCATTCAGTAATGCACAACGTTGTGGATTATTTCTAAATCTTCATACAAGGCCTCAGTGGGGGAAGTAAGAGATGTTTCTTGATGAAGTCAGAGGATCATTGTAAGTTACTGGAGAGAGGGCAGGGCTGGATGAGGCATCACCAGGGTGTGGGGGAAGCATTGGGGCCTCACAAAGGCTCTGAAGAGAGTGACATTGTCTTAGTCTGCTGGGGCTGCTATACCAAAGTATCATAGATTGAGTGGCTTATAAACAACAGAAACTTATTCATCACAGTTCTGGAGGCTGTGAATCCAAGATCAGGGTCAGGTTCTGCTAAGGGCCCTCCTCCAGGTTGCAGGTGGCCGTTTTCTCATTTTATCTTTGCATGGCTGGGAGCTCTCTGGTGTATCTCCTATAAGGGCACTGATCTCATTCATGAAGACCCCAACCTTAAGATCTAATCACCTCTCAAAGGTCCCGCCTCCTAACACCACCACATGGGGGGGTTAGGTTTCAACATATGAATTTTAGGGGGACACAAGGATTCAGTCCATAAGAGATGCTGACAGAGGAAGAGAGCAACAGAAAAGAAGTGAAGACAAGTTTTGCCTATGTCACACTGGGAGTCATGCCTGCCTGTCCTTCCCAGAGGACTCTAACGTTATACCCCTGAGTGGCCACGGTGCTCTAGTATCACTACGGAGTGGGGAAGAACACTACATAGAAATCATACCCAAGAGTTGTATGTGAGGCTTAAGGTATTAAAAAAGTGTATATGTGTTGGGGCAGGAGAGTGGGCAATATCTAGCAAAAATGCCAATTCATTTATAGATTGACCAGCAACCCCACTTCTAAGAATCAAATGTGAATCACATCTGAACAGATTTGGAAAATCATATGCACAAGGTTGTTTATTGAGTTTATTTGAACAGACAAAAGTTTGGGAGCAACCCACATGTCTGTCAATAGGAAATTGATTGAATAAACCATCGTGCAGCCACACAAGGGATACTAATCAATAGCAGATATCCCACAGACATAGATCTGCATATTCTTGAGAAAACTCCTTTGGAAACATTTAATCCCTCTAAATTAGATCAACAAGAAGCATCATGTTTGGAGCTTTAGAAGTTTTAAACTTTTTCAGGACTTGAATGACAGTAAAATTGCACTAATGGAAGACACCTCTTATACCAATCTTGGCCTCCACCCCACAGCCTTCTGGGCTTTTAATGAGGCCAGAGGAACCTTAGCCTCAGCGTATCAAAGGCTTAAGTCAAGGACTTAATATGGAAGATATTTCTCAGCTGTGACTCTAACTTGGTGACATCACAATTCAATATACTGAGCAAGGAAAGTGATAGTTTAAGACTATAATGCTCAGAAACCCAGGAGCATAAGAACTGAAAACATGCAAAAATTGAGGAAATTAAAAACTTTATGATCTTCAGAAGCAGGTAATTCTGGTATATATTCCAGAAATCTAGCTATTTCAAGATTTGAGAGCATAATATGTGTATTCCCAAGAAGACCTTGAAATATTTTCAAAACAGCAGATGTATAAATTCTTTTTAAAGGGTAAAGAATAAATGTTTTGAAAGGGAAGAACTACAAAAAGAATAAGAAAAATCTAGTTTGAAGAATCCTCAAAGGGATGGGCCTCTAGTTTTTAAAAAACAACTTCATGTGTGTTATAAGAAAAATACTTTTTATTATTTTGTACTTAAATGGAACCTTCCTTTGGGAAAATTATATATGCTTATAAGTAGCATCAAAGATAAAATCAGTTATTAAATTAAAGAACAGTAAACACTTCTCAACGTTAACACTTAGTTCTCCTTTTCTTGATTGCATGGAAGGGAAATATTGATAATTTTATTTTGGGGTCTGACTGCTATATCAGCATAGAGTATAAATATGGTCCCCAACTTACAATTTTTCAACTTTATGATGGTGTGAAAGCGATACGCATTCAGTAGAAACTGTTACTTTGAATTTTGATCTTTTCCCAGGCTAGTGTTATGTGATGTGATACTCCCATGATGCTGGGCAGCGGCAGCAAGCCACAGCTCCTCGTCAATTATACACAATCATGAGCGAAAAGAACCAGTACACTTACAACCATTCTGCACCCATACAACCGTTCTATTTTTCACTTTCAGTACAGTATTCAATAAATTATATGAGATATTCAGCACTTGAATATAAAATAGGCTTTGTGTGAGATGATTTTGTCCTATTGTAGGCTAATGTAACTGTTCTGAGCACACTGAAGGTAGGCTAGGCTAAACTATGATGTTTAGTAGGTTAGATGTATTAAATGAATTTCTGACTTGGGATATTTTCAGCTTACAGTGAGTTTACTGAGACATAAGTCCTTTGTAAGTCAAGGAAGATCTGTAGTTTGATTAGACTTACAGAGTGGCTATTATGTTCAGAATACGCAGTTATAGTCTTCTCAGGCACCAGATTATACAGTGTCTAGCTGTATAATAAAATCAGTTTCTGATTTGTTTTGTTTTGCTTTGCATTGAGACCCTAAATGTAACATTGGAAGTAAATGGAATAAAATAGATATTTGGCATGTCTAGGACTTCAGTTATTGTTTTGCTTTTTTATTGTACTTGGACATGCAATTAAGGCTTCTTGGGAGATGCCCTTTTTCGAACACTTAAAAGAATAGAAACACTCCTACATATGGCTATGTTAACATATGGCCTCGTTAATGACAGCACAAACAAGACACCTACTCATCTCAAACAAGTTTAAGTATAAGGCATGAACAAATGATGCAGTAGTGCTGAATGTTCCTGGGTATACCTCAGTGGGAAATAAAGACTTACATATATCAGGCTGGATGGACACCCAGAAAATGTAGGAGCTGAAGTGAGAAAATACAATCTGCCAATGATGTATGCTATTCAGGAGTTGACTAAATGTTACCATATATTATAAACAAGGAAATTGGGGCTGATATTCAGAGATTCAGTACTTTTTTTTAAAAGGAGAATGAATGTAACCACACTTGGTTTAGCACTGAAAAATTGTTAGCCTCCCTCCTAAAATACTCTGCTTTCTTGGTGAAGAAAACCCCATTACACAATTCTCCACCCTCAGTAAATAGTTAGAGTTCACTAAATCTTCTTCAGTTAAATATAGTTTTTGTGATCTAAGGAATTTAGGTAGCAATGAATAGTTTTCTGATCTCACCGGATCAGTAGCACTTGTTCCTGCGCACACTTGAACTGTGGACTTTAAGTCTTGTACTAGCTCACCCTTAGTGTTATTTCAAAAGTTCAGGGACTCAGACGAGGGCTTCCATGTTCCTTATTTAAAGATGCTAGTGTCGGGCTTCCCTGGTGGCGCAGTGGTTGAGAGTCCGCTTGCCGATGCAGGCGACGCGGGTTCGTGCCCCGGTCCGGGAAGATCCCACATGCCGCGGAGCGGCTGGGCCCGTGAGCCGTGGCCGCTGAGCCTGTGCGTCCGGAGCCTGTGCTCCGCAGCGGGAGAGGCCACAGCAGTGAGAGACCCGCGTACCGCAAAAAAAAAAAAAAAAAAAAAGATGCTAGTGTCTAGGCAGCTCCCTCCCCCAGCTCTGCCAACCTCCGAACCCAGATACATATCACAGTTCTTTCTCTCCAAGCCAAAATTTCTGTCTGAGGTGGGGACTTAGGTGCAAGATTCCTGATTCCTGTTTCTCCACCCCCATCACTACTGGGGAGAAGTGATGATCTCCCAGGAAGTCCTTTGCTGAGAGTCCATGAGTCAGCAGTAACCCTCCAATTACTTTCCCCTCTCCACACCAAGGAGTACCAACCTCCCCTTCCTGAACTTTTCCTCTTCAAGGATTCTCGCCACTGCTGGACAAAGATTTGTTGCTTCAGTTCACTCCTTGCCCATTTTCCTCTTGCACCTCCTGTGGAGAGGGACCCTCAATTCAGAGATTCCTTCTGTAACAAAAAGATTATGGCATACAGACTGCCAACAAACACACGAAAGAATGCTCAACATCATTAATCATTAGAGATGGCACCTCCTTAATCACTCCACTATCCTGAGTAGATTCCACAGTGGCTCTTTCTTTCACTTCTAACCTTGAGTTGGAGAACGACCTTAATGCCTTGCTCATACCATAAATTTAACACCTCTATTGAGAGATTCAGATTCCATTGGTTTCTGGATGGTTTGCTTCTTTTACAACATCAGAAGCCTTTGGTCTTGTGGTAACTTAGTGGGTCACAAGAGGCGGGGGTGGGAGCACTGATGAACCCGCATCTACTCATCTCAGCCTATTTACCTCTCCAAGGCCACGGTCAACACCCTTGTCACTGTTGTCCTTCTCCACCCTCTCCCCATCTGCCACCTTTTAGGTCATCTGCTAATCTCCCCATCCTAGCTCCCCCAAGCCTAACTCGGGGGCTTGCGGCCTGAAGGTCCTCCGTACCACCTCAACCCATGTCTGGCAGCCCAGATTTCTCCTCATCCTTCCATGGCTGCAGCCTCCCCAAGCCTCATTATTTTCACCAGGCAGAACCGACCTCTTGCCTCAGTGGGCCTTTAGTATTTGGATGGTACTGCTCTCAAGACTCAGCCTGTGGCCTGCGCCACAGTCTCCGCATATACTTCATCCCCTGAACACAGTGTAAAGTCTGTGAGGGCTGAGATTGTTCCTGATTAGGGTTCCATATTAGAATATCTTGTTCTATTTGAGTTTCAGATAAATAACAAATATTTTTTTAACATAAATATGTCCCAAACCTTGCGTTGGATATACTTATAGTAAAAAATTATTCTTGTTTATCTGAAGTTCAAGTTACCTGGGTGTCCTCTATGTTTATTTGCCAAATCTGGCAGCTCTAGGTCTTATTTGTCCCTGACCTCCCAGGGTCATTATTTGCAAAGGGGGTATGGTTTTTGCCTAACTCAGGAAAGGCTGAGAGCCCTTTTCCAGAAAAATAGTGTGAAGCCAGAGACCGCGTGGGCCAGCTTTAATGGGCTCAATGCTTAGACTGAAGGCTAGCTCCAGAGGCACTGAGGACAGGCATGCAGCTCAAAATCTGAGGACACGGCCAAGGCTGGCACTTGGCATCAGAAATTCTATGGATAACAGTAACTCTGGAGTCTGTCATAATGTCCTGGCTACTCATCCATGTCCTTTGTTGATAGATCCTAATGGATTGAAAGGCATACTGCGTTTTCTTTGTTTTCTTGAGTAGCCTTCTGAGCACAACTCCTGTGGTTTCAGACTTTGCTAGAGGAACTTCTGTGAGACCAGGGGTAATGCATTTAATACCTCATACATTGATTTTTGATGTTCTGATTATGAATTCCCACTAGACTTTCCCTCCTCTAGCCAGGCAGGTGTTTTATAATTTATTTTATAGATGATTTTTCCACACGGACTGCTTATTTGTACTAGTCAATTTCAGTAAACACTGAGAGTGATCAGACACACATGAATATACCTTTATTTGTTTTCTGAGGCTGTTGTAACAGATTAACACAAATTTGGTGGCATTAAACAACTGAAATGTATTCTCTCACAGTTTGGAGACCAAAATCTGAAATGTGGCAAGGCTGTGCTCCCTTGGGGAACTCCAGGGGAGAATCCATTCTTTGCCTCTTCCAGCTGCTGGTGGCTGCCGGCATTCCTGTGCTTGTGGCCACATCACCCCAATCTCTGCCTTCATCTTCACACCACCTTCTCTGCTGTATCTGCGTTATCTCTTCATTGGCTCTCACATATAAGGAAACATGCGATTACGTTTAGGTCTCACCCTGATAATCCAGGGTTGTTGCTTCATCTCAAAATCCTTGATTTAATCACATCTGCAAAGTTGCTTTTTCCAAATTAGGTGATATTTACAAATTCCAGGGATGAGGTCTAGGTATCTTTGGGGGAACATTAGTCAACCTACTACAACACTGTATGAGTTACTCCCTTTCTCTCTCACAGAAGAGTTAAAACTGTTCAGAAAAGTCCAGCTACAGAGACCCTTAGGGTGGAAGGAGGAAAATGATTTAGGAAAGTTCATTGAAGGAAGAATAAAGCAGCAATTCTTTGCAGTCAGTGGGGAGAGGTTAATATAAACCCAATGAGATTGAAGTCCTGGTGGAGGAACATGTTTTGATTTCCTCAGCACAGGTCACACATTCTATGCCAGACAGTTTATTTTCTTTTTTAAAATATTACCCTGGATGTTAATTAGACTAATTGTGGTGGTCATTTTGCAATATATACAAATATCGAATCATTATGTTGTACACTTGAAAATAATATAATGTTATATGTCAAGTACACCTCAATTTGGAAAAAAATCACCATACAAGATACTTGAGGACTTTAAATGATCTCACCCACTCATTTTTATCTTATCACTTTATTTGGAAGTGAATGTTGGCTTTGAAAATATTCATTTTTTGCCTTTGTCCAGAAGTGAACCTTTTCAGAAGACAAATCATTATGTCATGTTGACTAAAAATAAGCATGAAAAGGTTTACTTTCCCCTTTAAAAGGTCTAAAAGAGGATATTTTTAGTACGTACCGAATTCTGTTAGTTTCTAAGGAAAATAAAATCAAAATTTAAAGTGAGCGAAAGCATTCTGTGGCTCTAGCACTCTCAAGCCTTGATCTGTGCTTTGAAGTTTGTTCTTTGACCCTGGATGAACCATAAAACCTTCTGAATTCTTCTTCATCCTTAGAGTCAGAAAGCCTGATTTAATTTTTAATTGTGGTATAAAAAAGCACATAACATAAAATTGACCATCTTAACCATTTTTAAAAACATTTTTCTCACATAAGCTATATTCACATTTTAATGCAATAGGTCTCCAGAACTTGTTCATCTTGCAAATCTGAAATTCTGTATCCCTTGAACAATAGCATCCCTTTTACCCCTCCCCTCAGTCCCTGGCAACCACCATTCTACTTTCTGTTTTTAAGAATTTGACTACTTTAGATACCTTAATTAGTGGAATCATACAGTATTTGTCCTTTTGTGACTGTTTTTTTCCCCTTAGTATAATGTCTTCCAGGTTTATCTATGTTGTAGCATGTGACAGGATTTTTTAAATGGCTGAATAATATTCCATTGTATGTACATACCACATTTTGTGTATCCATTCATCTGTCAGTGGACACTTGGGTTGCTCCCACCTCTTGGTTATTATGAATAACACTGCAATGAACGTAAGTGTGCAAAGATCTTTTCAAGACTCTGCTTATGTCGGACATATACACAAAAGTGGGATTGCTGGATCATGTGGTAGTTTTACTGTTAATTTTTTTGAGGAACCTCCATACTGTTTTCCTTGGTAGCTTCACCATTTTACATTCCTATCAACAGTGCACAAGGGTTTCAATTTCTCCACATGTTCACCAACACTTGTTATTTTCTGGTCTTTTGACAGTGGCCATCCTAATGGGTGGGAGGTGATATCTCATTGTGGTTTTGATTTAAGAGGGCCTGATTTTTTAAAAGTAATTATTATCTCAACAAATTTTGATGATGCACACAAAATGTTTGGCACAATGCCTGGAATATAGCACTTGCTCAGTGAGTGGTGGTTATCGATAATGTCATCTTCGGTCATGGTCCAGGCATTGTGCTGGACGCTTGAGATTCATAAACAGGAAGACCTGAGGCCATTGCTCTAAAGAACCTAGGACAGTGTACATGGAGAGTATACTGGGGCTCCAAAACCCAAAAAAGAGAAATCCAAATATTTTGAAGATGAAAGAAAAGTAGTGACATTAAAGACAAAATTGATTAAAATCAAAACCAATATATTTAAGGGTGAAATGTGAGCTGTTATTAAGCCAAGCCAAGAAAAAGGAAGACTTTTAATATACATACCTGTATAGTAAAGTTAAAAGAGCAGAGTTAAATTTTTATACGCAGTGCATGTGCAAGATTCATCCTGAATATAATGTATGTGGCAAATTGGAGGTTGATGTCTAGAGCCAAAATAACACTTAGCAAATTCATTAATTTTGTTTAGGTTTAAACTGATATCATTAAGGTTAATACTTTCCTGGCCCCAAGTAAGATATCTTTATTTGGAAAAAATACATATATCATACCTGATAATAACAAGTGTTAAAACATTATGTGCTGTAAGATCATACTTTTCAAGCTAATAATAAATAAGCAAGTAGGTCATTTGCTACCTTCAACACATCAGCTACTTTTGAAATTTTAAAATATTGACCAGGCATTACTTTTTAAATTGGAAAACAACAATAAAGATACTGAAAAATTACAAAATTAATTCCCAGGGGAAGAAAACAGACATATTTTTATGCAAAACACTTATGGAAAAGTTTTTTTACAAGATAAAGACAAATCTCTAGAAATACTGATCAAGAAAAAATGAGTGAAATAAAATTAAGAATAAAAAGTAACTATCATTGGGCTTCCCTGGTGGTGCAGTGGTTGAGAGTCCGCCTGCAGATGCAGGGGACACGGGTTCATGTCCTGGTCCGGGAACATCCCACATGCTGCAGAGCTGCTGGGTCCGTGAGCCATGGCCGCTGAGCCTGCGCGTCCGGAGCTTGTGTTCCGCAACGGGAGAGGACACAACAGTGAGAAAAAAAAAAGTAACTATCATCAAGTTACTGTAGCAATTTAAAAATAGTAAGATAATACTGTTAAAAAATTTGTGCCAATAAATTAAAGAACGTATAAAATGGGTAATTAAAAGAACTTCCTTGGCAGTCCAGTGGTTAAGACTCCATGCTCCCAATGCAGGGGACATAGGTTCGATCCCTGGTTGGGGAACTAAGATCCCGCATGCCACAAAAAAGAAACAAAAGGGGGTGGGTAATTTAAATAAATAAATATATATACACACACACACAAAGTTGACTTAAGAAGAAATAGAAAATTTGAGCAGACTACTAACCAATTTAATTGGTAATAAAATATATCTGCCTCCACCAAAGTTCCAGGTTAAGACAGTTTTACAGGTAAGTTTTATGAAATCCCCAAAACTCATTTTATGCAAGCTGTATCAGAAAATAGAAAAAGAGAGAGCTACCTAATTTACTTTATGGGATATAAGAAAAATTATAGACTAATGTTACATCTAATTGTGGATTCAAAGATTCTAAATAAAATAATAGCAACTAAATGACACCCTGCATAAAAAAGTATTACAACTATCTAGGCGTTATTCCAGGATTGCAAGGATTGTTCAAAATCAGAAAATTTTATCAATGGGATTCACATTAACAGAGTGAATTGGAAGAACCATATGGTCATGTTAGTAGAAAAGGTGTATGATGAAATTTAACACTTGATTCGGCCTTAAAATTTACAGCAAACCAGGAATATAAGGGAATGGCCTTAACTTGAAAAACCCAGAGGAAACTTCTTGTTTAATGGTGAAATTTAAGAAGCATTAACTTTTAAACAAGACAAATGTGTTCATTATAACCACATCTATTCCAAATTGTATTAGTGTCCTAACCAATGAAACAAGAAAGGGAAAGTAATTAGGAAGCATAGACTGCCAAGGGAGAGAAATGATGCTGTTATTTGTAGACAACATTATTTATCTGGATAGAAAATCTAAGGAAATCTATAGCGTTAGTAAGAAGGTTTAGCAGGATTACTGAATAGAAAATCAATATATAAAACAAAAGTAATGTTCCTAAACCCAATAATCAATTATAAAATGCAATTGTATAAAATATAGCATTTATAACAGCAAAAAATTATAAGAAAAAATACTAAACATTATTAAAAGACCAAAAGAAGATCCATATTAAATCTCCATTTATGATATTTAAGAATTCTATAACTCTATTTTTTTAAGGTAACAATTGCACTACAAAGACCATAGTTCATCAATTATAAACATACTTTTTAAAGCATCTCTAAGATTGGGATGTATCTTACAACCAATGGTTTTTTACATCTTGTTCCCCAGGAAAGACTGTGAAGTAGCTCTCATTGTCTGAGCATGAATAAACTTTTCATCATAGCTGTTAATATTCTTGTCACTTCAATTGAGTTATGTGCATTTTTGGACTACATGTGTTGAGTTTAATGGCTGTTTCAAATGTCCTAAAATGGTAATATTATTATTCAGCATTAAAATGAAAATTTAATGTGCATGCAGAAAGATACAGAAACAGAGCAGGAGGCATAAATTTGATATCAAGGAAGCAAATCTCTTTTATTAGAAGAAAGACTGAAACTGCATAATTTCTTGCCAAGAACAGTCAAGGACCCAAGAAAGGCGAGATACTTCAAAAGTAGGTGAAGCTGAATTATGTTTTGGTACTGTGGCTGGGAAGAACATTTCAGAAACAGCAGCGGGTGGACTATTCTTATAATAAATACTGCATTACCAATGTCCTTGATGGCACAGAAGCTATTATTGTGTGGAAAAAACACATATATTGAAGTTTTATAGTGATTCAGAAAAGTCAAACTCTGAATGCCAAGAAGTTTTAAGGATATCTTAACCAATTTATTTCACTTATATTTTCATTTTTATGGACCGACAAAAAAAATATACGATAAAAGTATGTATCTAAATAAGTCTAAGGGAGATTTTTCAATAAGTATAAAATAAAAAGTAATGTGATAAGAAATCATCATGTCATAGTTTAATGGGAAGCGATTTTTCTTTCTTAATGGCACATAAAATAATGATGTGTCTTACAATCTATGGCATTGCAGAATAGATGAAATCTACAAATGCAAGTACAATTTTAAACAAAACTAAACATGAATTTACTTGGAATTTGACAACCCAATTCTAAAACTCCTAGAGCTAAAAGGTGGAATGTTTTGCAGACAGATCACAGAGGGCTTTGCAGGTCAGGGTAAGGGATTTAGACGTTTTTCTAGGTGTGGTGAAAACTGACAGATACTTTTTAAGCAAGTAAGTGCTCATTTACAATCAAAGAACATTACAATAAAGAGAATAAATTCTCCTGTCTGCAATGAATGAATTTTATAGAATACCCTCAAATCTCTTGAAGAACAGGGAGGTAAGATTTGCCCTACCAAATATTGAGACTTATTACAAAGCTATAGTAAAATAAACCAGTGTGCTAATAGTCAGAGATAGATAAATAGATTGATTGAGCATAGTAAACATTTAGAAACAGGCCCAAACAATTATGGAAATTTGATATATAGCAGAAGTAACATTATAAGTCAAAAGCAAAAGACTGGCCCGATACTGGGGCAACTGGGACAAATGGAAATAAAAAAACAATTTGATCCTTAAACAAAAATGAATTCCAGGTGAATTAAAGGCTTAAATGTGAGAAGAAGACTTTTGAAACTTTGAAAAGAAAATGTAAGTTTTCTTCAGCAACACATAAAAATAAATACAAACCTTCAAAGAAAATATCAATAAATTTGACTGCATTAAAATAAACAAAATGAAAATACAAGTCAGAGACTAAGTAAAGGTTTTTACAATCTATATAACTGACTGAGGGTCAGTATACAGATATATAAAGAATTCCCATAAATCCAACAAAAAATAAAAATAAAACAGAGCAATAGGCCTTTCATAGATGAGGAAACCTGAATGATAAGTAAACATGCAGAAGGGTATGAAAAGATGCTTAATAAATGAAATGAGATATACTCTAACCTATGAAGTTGATGAAACTTAAACAATCTGGCAACACCAAGTAAGGTCATGATAAAACAGGAATTCTCATGTATTGCTAACAAATCTATAAATGAATACAATTACTTTGGCAATTTCTAGTAAAGTTGAATATGCACATGCTCTCTGACCTTACAAATTCCCTTCGTTGATAGAAACCTAAAGAAGTCCTCATTCACAATACAAGGAAAAATGCACAACAATGTGCATTTCTCATATTAGGTAAAATTAGAAACCTCGCTTAATTTGTCACAGTCTCCCTTCAATACTTCCAGTATATGACTTCATATACAGTATTAGAACCTTACATTACATTCCTTTTTCTCCCCTACAGGGTTGTGTGCTATTGTTGCCATATATCTGAGTTTTACATGTTATAAATCCCATAACATATTGTTTTTATCCTTGCTTTAAACAGCCAAATATCTTTTAAAGTTATTTAAATAAGAAAGCAGTCTTTCATGTTTACCACTGTGATTGGCAGAACATTGGCCCCCCGAAAATGTCCATGTCCTAATTTCTAGAACCTGTGAATATGTTACCTTACGTTGCAAAAGAGACTTTGTAGATGAGATTAAGAATAAGGACATTGAGATGGAGAAATTATCCTGATTATTAGGTGGGCTCAATCTATTAACATGAGTCTTAGAAGTGGAAGAGGGAAACAAAAGAGTGAACCAGAAAAATGGCAGTGTGAGAAGATTCTGAGATGTAGGGGGTTATAATATGCCAGGACTGAAAACTCTAAGAGCTCAGGGTAGTCCTTAGCTCTTAGAAGAAATGGATTCTTCCCTAGAGCCCCCCAAAGTGAAGTTGAATCCAGCCTATGTAGCCCAACACCGAATTAAATCTCAGAGACAGAGGTTTGGGTGAAGTAGAAAAGAATAACTTTATTGTTTTGCCAGGCAGAGGGGGCCACAGAGGGCTAATGCCCTCAAAACTGTGTGTCCCAACTTGGAGGAGGTAGTGAGAAGTTTTATAGTAATGGTTCAAAGAGGAGGGCGTGGTCACTCGTGGACATTCTTCTGATTGGTTGGTGGTGAGGTAGGTGGCAGTCAGCATCATCAACCTTCTGGTTACAACCGGTCTGGGGTCTACTGATTGTAGGCAGCAAACAGTTAACTTCTCCCACCTGGTGGGGGCTTCAGTGTCTGCAAAACAGCTCAAAGATATTGTTCTGTGTATCCCTTGAGGGAGAACCAGACCCTGCCCCAAGGCTGTACTATTGTTTTTTGACTGTTCTAGCTTGTCTCCCTTGTCTCTGCATCCCCTCCCTTCCCTGATTAGCAACTGTTTGAACCTGCCCTTTGGAACTCAGGAAGGTCATGGAGGCTGAATGAAGCCTATTTCCTGTAATCAAGAAATGGGGGACACAGAAAGGCTTTTGTGCCCAGGAGCCCCACAGGGCCCTGCTTGGTTTCAAAAGGAACACAGATTTTCAAATACACCTAGTGTTATTTCCCTTTTGCCTGAAGGACTATAACATTTCTCGTAGCGCAGATCTGCTGGTAATGAATTCTTTCAGGTCTTTATGTTCAAAAAAGTCTTTATTTGCCTTAGCTTTTGACAGATATTCTCAAGTGATATAATATTCCAGTACTTTAAAGATGTTCCTCTGCTGTCTTCCACCTAATATATCTTTTTCCCCCCTCTGGCAGATAAATAGGAGAAAATATTTGTGATCTTGGATGAAGGAAAGCTTTCATAGATACAGTACAAAAACACAATCCAAAAAAGATATATTGTACTTCATCAAAACTAAGAACTTCTGTTCTTCAAAAGACATGGTTAAGAAGATGAAAATATAAGCCATAGACTGGGAGAAAATATTTAGAAATCACATATCTGATAAGGATTTGTATTCTGAATACATAAAGAACTCTCAAACCCAATAATAAGCAGACAAGCAACCCAACAAAAGAATAGGCAAAAGTTTTGAACAAACACGTCACCTAAAAAGACATATAGCTGGCAAATAAGCACATGAAGAGATGCTCAAAATCATTAATCATTAGAGAAATGCAAAAATCACAAAGAGATATTACATATTAGATGGTCTAAAATGCAAAAAAGTCTGTCCATATCAAGTGTTGATAAGGATGCGGAGCAACTGAAACTCCCATATACACTGCTGATGGGAATGTTGAATTGTACAACTGCTTGGAAAACAGTTTGGCAATTTTTTATAAAATTAAAACTATGTCTACCATATGACCCAGTAACACCATTCTTAGGTATTTACCCAAGAGAAATGAAAGCTTATGTCCACACAAAGACTTGTGCATAAATGCTTTATTTGTAAAAGCCAAAAGCTAGAAACAACCCAATTATCAGTGAACGTGTGAATGGATAAACAAATTAGTATAACCATAAAATGAAACACTAGTTAGTAATAAAAAGAAATGAATTACAAGCAACATGAATGAACCTCAAAATAACTATGCTGAGTGAAAGAAGCTAGATAAAAAAGGAGTACATACTGTATAATTCTATATATATAAATTCTAGAAAATGCAAACTAATCAATAGTGATATCAAGTAGATCAGTGATTGACTGAGGCTTGGGGCAGGGTAAGAGAAACGGGAGGATAACAAAGAAGCACAAGGAAATGTTCAGTGATGATAGATATGTTCATTATTGCTTGCCATGATACAGCAATGGTTTTATGAGTGCCATCACTTATCAATGAAAACATCAATTTATACACTTTACATAATGCAATCTATTATGTCACTTATATCTCAATAAGGCAGTTAATAAGAAACAAAAGCCAAACAATGATACCATTTCAGACCCATTAGTTTGACAAAAATAAATACCAAATGTTGGTGAGAATTTGGAAAAAATAAACTTTTACACTGGTGGTGGGAATATAAAATGGTACAAACACTTTCCAGGACAATTTGACAACATATAATAAAATTTAAAACAGTATTTTAAGATTCAAAAATTTGACTTCTAGTGCTATAATCTAGAGCAACTCTTCACACAAACACCAGGATATGCAGTAGCTTGCTGGGCGGTATGTGACCACTGGCTCTCTGGGTGAATATAAAGTTCTGTTTTCTAACATTTCAGATTTCTCAGGTGTGAATACACTGGGGTTGATTTCTAGCTCCTGACATTAGTGATTGCAGAGTTAAGAAGGGACACATAAACCAAGTAAATGTCCATCAATAATGGAATGGATAAACAAATGTAGTGTAATTGTACAATGGAGCATACAGATGTATCTGAAACATATAACATTGAGAGGAAAATGCCAGTTGCCCAATATGTACAGTGTGATACCATTTATGTAAATCTAAAATGATAGAAAGTTCTTAGTTTAATTTTTTTAAGCATCTTTATTAGAGTATAATTGCTTTACAATGGTATGTCAGTTTCTGCTTTATAACAAAGTGAATCAGCTATACATATACATATATCCCCATATCTCTTCCCTCTTGCATATCCCTCCCTCCCACCCTCCCTATCCCACCCCTCTCGGTGGTCACAAAGCACCGAGCTGATCTCCCTGTGCTATGCGGCTGCTTCCCACTAGCTATCTGTTTTACATTTGGTAGTGTATATATGTCCATGCCACTCTCTCACTTTGTCCCAGCTTACCCTTCCCCCTCCCCGTATCCTCAAGTCCATTCTCTAGTAGGTCTGCATCTTTATTCCCGTCTTGCCCCTAGATTCTTCTGACCATTTTCTTTCTTTCTTTCTTTTTTTTTTTAGATTCCATATATATGTGTTAGCACACTTACTTCACTCTGACTTATTTCACTCTGTATGACAGTCTCTAGGTCCATCCACCTCACTACAAATAACTCAGTTTCGTTCCTTTTTATGGCTGAGTAATATTCCATTGTATATATGTGCAAAAATATGGAACACTTCACGAATTTGCGCGTCAGCCTTGCGCAGGGGCCATGCTAATCTTCTCTGTATCGTTCCAATTTTAGTATATGTGCTGCCGAAGTGAGCACCTTAGTTTAATTTTTGACACAACTTATTAATAATACCTGAGACATCTCTGCTTACATTTTTTCAGACTCTAATCCCCTCAGGACAGGGGCCATCTCTGCTTTTGTTTTTGTTTTAATTGCTGTAGAGTTAATAAACCATCTTTCAGTGGGTGACCCTGTAAAGCAACCTTTATTTTGGATGGGTTTCTATAATTCTTTCCAGTCTCTTGACTCCCAGATCTTGCAGCAGCTGCTGCGGTTGTAGTTATAGCTATGTGTACATTTCTACATGTACTCGCATAGAGTGTAGAATCAAGTTTATATGAGTTTTGTCATTGTATTTGAGTTTTAAATTCATTTTTCCTTTGGATAGGAATAAAATTCTTTAAGCTAATAAGCAAAGTATTACTATTGCCTTCTCATGAGCCAAATATAGGAGTCTTTTAATTTGTTTACAGTCTGAAACTCATGATGACAAAATGTATCTTTGTATTTTCTATGTTTACTACATCTGTTGTCACTATGCAGTCTGCGTTTGTTGAAAGCACAAAACATCTTGTTGCATTAGAAGCAAAACAGCATGACATACAATGTCGGTTCTGATTTAAAATTCTACCGTTTTTCAACTTATCTTCATTAGTATGCTAGTATAATCTTTATTTTTTTTTAGAGGAAAGAAATACATTTTTACCTATCCATATTTGAAGTATTTCTTATAGAAATTAGATTAGACAGAAATATAGAAAGCATCAAACCACATTATAGTTAGAATATAGCTCCACTGCCACAAAAAGGGAAAATTAATAAATTTATACTTCTCTGATGAAGGAAGATGATTGTTGGTTGGATCAGCTAGTGATATCAGTAAACATCTACTTAATTAAGTGCGTATTTTGTATTGCATTAGAAGAAGGCCAGATCCTATTGTATTCTCTTGTAGAGGAGGCTGCTGTTAAAACATATTTGCTCACAGTATAATAGTGTTTCGCCACAGAAACTGTAATGTTATGATCAATGGCCTATTTTACAAGCACCTAGTCATTTAACACATCAATATGGAGGGTCTACACAAAGGTGAGTGAGACACAGCCTGCCCTGAAGAAATTTATAAGCTAGCAAGGAGAGGATGTACATAACAAATGGCAACATAATGATAACAGTTGCACAAGAGATAGAAACAAGAAGAGTACAGAAAAAGTTCAGAAGAGATGTAATGATAGCCACCATGTATTTATTATTTATGTGCCATGTACCTTACAAGGGTGATTGCTAATACTAATACTCCAATAGTAGTACTCACAGATGTGAATTGGATACTTACTATGTGCCAGGCACTGTTCTAAGTCTAATACACGTGTAGGGGATCACAGTATGCCACCCCAAAATATGCCATTTTGGCATAGGGATAATTTTGAGCTGAAGGCAATTGAGAAACATCAGATGCCTGGGAAAAAAAGCTCTCTGCCCTCCCCTTCATTTGCCCAAAAGCAGGCTCTGTCTCTCAATCACCTTCAGTGAAGCTGCTTATCAGCCCAGAGATTACACTGAGAGGAATCTACACAACAAACCTGATGGAAACAACCTTTATCTTCCATTAGTTTCCCCTATATATTTACCTTCCCACAGTCTGCTGCCCTTGGAAGCTTAAAACTCTTTTCCTTTGTCTTGTCCCTTCTCTACATATTAATTGTTCTTTGTTAAGATGCTATAGTTATCCCTTTGAGTTACTAATCACTAAACTTTTTTCCCCTCCCCTACACATGTAAGCTGGTAAATGCTTTTAATCCTCATGAAAATGCCTTCAGGTAGTTATAATTATTCCCATTTTATGGAAGAAACAACTGAGGCTTCAGAAAATTTCCGAAACTTACCCAAGGTCATCTAGCTAGTAAGTGAATGAACTAGGGTTGAACGCAAATTTGTCTGAATTCTGAGTTTATGTTCTCTGAAGTGGCTTTGGGTCTTGTCTTCACTATGCCAGTAACTCACTGTGTCAGCTATCTATCACGGGGAAGCAAAGTGCCCAAAATTTACAGGATTAAGACAATAATGATGTATTATTGCTCCTGATTCAGTGGGTTAGCTGGTCAGCGCTTCCGTTGATATGTCCCGAGTCACTCATGCTGTTGCCGTCAACTAAAGGCTCAACTGGGGCTGCCGTGTCCAAGATGGCCTCATTTACATGTCAGGTCCTTGCTGTGGGCTGTGGGCGAGAGCCCCTGGACTCACCTCCATGTGGCCTTTCATCCTAGCTTCTTCACAGCATGATGATTCAGCACAGGGATATCAGGGTTCCAAGAAAGCATGCCCCAGTCCATGAAGGCTGATCAAACCTCTGCTTGTGTCACATTTGCTAATGTCCAATTGATTGAAGCAAGTCACCTGATCAAACCCATAGTAAGTGCGGGAGGAGACTATACTAGAACCTGGATACCAGGAGAAGATGTGATTCATTGGGGGCCATTAATGTAACAATCTACGACATTTATCACATGACTTTAAAAAATCCTCAGAAACTGGGCTCTTCGTCTGTAAAATGAGATGGAACTGAGTTACCTCTGAGGTCCTTCTATCACTTGTGATTGGGAAATAGATAGAGGGCATCCTCTATAAGCATCCTTCCTGTCAGCTCCATAATCCCTTGACATGCTGCTCACTAACTTCCTCTTTTCCCTCAAAGAGGACCTTCCTAAATCTTCTAACAGTCTCTTCACATATCTCATTATGATCCTTATTGTCTACCTTAACTTAGGGAAAAGAAAGAAGAAAAGGAAAATGAGAAAAGTAAAAACTAAAGCACTATAGTGCAATGCTTCTAAAGCTGTGCATTGTAGGCCACTGAAGATCCCTGTGGAACAACGGGGTGAGGAGGGAGGGGGGAGTGGGTCTGTGGATGGGGAGGTGGGCTTCAGAGGAAAAAGTCCTGAAACAATTTTGTTCATCCACTTTCATCAAATTTGAAATGTAAAGTTAATTGTTATTTTCACAGTGATCCTATCACAGGTGACCCTTGAACAACAGCAGGGGTTAACCCTCATACAATTTATAGTTGGCCCTCCATATCCAAGGTTCCTCCACATCTAGGGATTCAACCAACCACAGACAGTGTAGTACTGTAGTGTTTACCATTGAAAAATGTCACCCTATAAGTGGATCCATGCAGTTCCAACCGGTATTGTTCAAGGGTCAACTGCATTTTCTTTCTTTTTTTTTTAAATTTATTTTTTATTGAAGTATAGTTGATTTACAATGTTGTGTTAGTTTCAGGTGTACAGCAAAGTGATTCAGTGATACATACATATATCCGTTCTTTTTCAGATTCTTTTCCGTTATAGTTTATTGCAAAATATTGAGTATCGTTCCCTGTGCTATACAGTAGGTCCCTGTTGTTTATTTTATATATAGTAGTGTGTATATGTTACTCCCAAATTCCTAATTTGTCCCTCCCTCCCACCTTTCCCCTTTGGTAACCATAAGCTTGTTTACTATGTCTGTGAGTCTCTTTCTGTTTTGTAAATAAGTTCATTTGTATCATTTCTTTTAGATTTCACAAATAAGTGATATCATATGATATTTGTCTTTGTCTGACTTACTTCACTTAGTATGATGATCTCCAGTCAACTGCATTTTCTTAATGAGCATTGCCTTTTTAGTATAGGTGGGAGATGGAAGAGTGGTGAGTAGGGAAGATGTCTGAGCAGATCCTTCCAAAAGGTTAACTTTTCAGCAATGTTTAAGGTACGCTGTTGGCTTGACAGTTGTTAACATTGTGATGAAAGGCTGTTAGATGAGGCAGTGGGGAAAAGCTAGACCTTAACACAAGGAGCGGGTAGCTCATTCTCCCACTAACCAGTGGCGTGGACCCAGTCCCTAAATCTGGCTTCAGGCATGCTTCCTTTCAGTTTCTGAAGTTGTATATCTTTGGATAAACATATTCTGCAAGTACCATTTTAGCTGGTTCATCACTGCTGACATTAAGTTAACAGCATTTTCAGGCTTGGCTAATATTATCTCGCATTGTTTCCAAGCTATTGAGTACGTTTGTAAATTTTGCATTTTTTCATAGTTACTGTTTTATTGATCCACAATTCATATAAATGGGTCAATGACTCACAAGTGGTTCAATGAAAATAGTGATATAAATGCTCCAACTTAAAATAATGTCATAAATATAATCAACAAACTCCAATTTAATTTTTACTGTGAGTCTGTAAAGGCCAGTACAAGTGAATCTGTTAGTGATGATTTCTGACAAGTAGTTGAAAAAGAAAAGTTTGATTTGGAACTATAATGAGCAGTATCTGAAAATTGGATTTTATTGGACCTGTGATCTGTTTAAACCTCCCCAGGACAGTCTATTATGTAACTTTGTTAAATAGTGGGATGAAGACATTGAAACTCTTGTCATTTTTCAAATCAGAGTGACCTCCCTGGTAAATTTATTGTGTTTCTTCAAGGAAAGCATAAAATAATACTTCCCATTACATAAATTATGAATTTTATACCTCAAGATAGAGAAAAGACCAACTTAAAGAGGCACAATTCAAAGTTGCCCTTCTTGTGACCAACACACACATAAATCACATTACTTCTGGAAGCTTATAAAAGCCAGTTCAAAATTGATGATACATATGTTGCTCGAAGAAAAAGCAGATTCACTACTGGTAAGAATAATATCACGTACTAGGTTGGTATTTTGCTTTACAGTGAGGTGAAACCACTGAAGTGTCAAGTATGACTCAGTGCTTAGCAAATATGCAGCACATATAGGAAGAGGAAGGGCTGCCTGACAGCTTGCTCGGGTTCTAACTGATAAGTCATACTATAGGAGGAGAGAGGTTTTGTTCACTAGTGGTTATTTGATGAGCCACGATGTAGCCTAGCAAAGTGGGAGGGGTGTACCTGGAGCAGGTTCAACCTGATGCCAATCCACACCCTCCTGTATTTATAGAAAATAATCCGTGGGAAACAACCAAACTACCAGAGTTCGGCTGCATTGCAAGAAAATCAAAAGCTCTGTGTGTGATTAAATCACGTGGTTTTTTGGCACCATGTGGGAAGAAATGAGCAGTATGTAAAAAACTAGAAGCCTGCTTTTCCATACTGAAATATGCTCTCTGGTGAGGGGAAAGTTGCCCACATGAGTTTGGGAAACAAGGAATGTGATTACAACAAAAAAAGTCTTTGACACAGCTATAATGTCAGTAAAGACCATTTCGATGATTTCAAATGGCGTGTTCACATAGTGTACCTTGGTCAAATAATCAGTGTCTTGAACAGACTGAACTTGTCACTTGAAGGCCTGTGTTTAATCATTCATTCTACAGCTATGTACTGAGTGCCAGCAATGTGCCGGATGGATGGTCAGACAAAAAGCTCTCTCAAATTCCCAGTCTTTGAGTAACACAGTATACAGATGAATGACCTACATTTCCAAAGTGGCCAGTGTAAATTATTTTTTTTCCTTCAAATTGTAAAGCAAAAAATATAATCTTCTGTATACAAAACCACATGTTCAGTGGTCAGCAGGACTTATATAGTCATAGGGATGTAAATACCTAATTGATCTAGCCAAAATGACAATGTGACTATATTGACAAAATGGCCATAAGTGGAATGGGAGTCATGCCTGTATGAAAGAGGTAAATCCTCTTTTACTATAGAGGGAAGTCAATAGGTAGGGCCTGAAACTACAAAATCAAGAATATTTGGAAATATCGGGGTAAATACAGTCAGTTAAAAGAGTTGAAAATTGTTGCCTCTGGAGATACGGGCTTGTGGGACTGGGGAATTGCTGTTCTTTGCAACAAACCTTGTATAACTGTTAAATTATAGGAACACGAACTTTGCTTTAAATTTTTTTTAAATGTCATAGAAAATTTGGAAAATAGAGAAAATCATAAATAAGATAAAAATCTCATTTCACCCAGTCATTTAAATCCTATACAATAGCTTCAAAATGGTTTTAAAACAACTCTCAAATTGCTTTAAAATAGCTTTTTAAAATCAGAAGATTGGTATGTTTATCTTTTTCATTTTTCAGTGATAACAAGAATGATACCTTGCATGTCAACATTTGAAATCTTTTTTATGCAAAAAGAAACAAATCTGCCCCACCACGAAAGTAGAGTATCTGTTAAAAAACAAGCTGCTAACTACCTTGTTATAAGAAAGTAAAGCATAATGGCACGAAGTTAGATATTTTTTAATGCTTGCAACGATTTTCAAAATTCATCTCATGCTAGAATAATTATGAGTATGAGAAGATAGAAA
>NW_020185323.1:246993-270957 GCF_003031525.2 Neophocaena asiaeorientalis asiaeorientalis
TCTAATTTGGGGAAGGGTTCAAATCCAGAGGAAATGAATTGGCTGCCTGCCCCGGGTGGGGTATGATCCCATTTAGCTCCTAGCCCTGGAGACACAGCCAGGTGATTATAGCATAGCAGATTGCTGAAAAGGCTGGTCTTTTTTTGTTTTGTCTTGTATGTTTGTTTTTAATGGTCTGATGTTCTGGATGTTTCTCCATTGAATGTAGGGTCTCAAAACTCAGTGCAAGAGATGTACTCTCAAAACACCCTCAAAGAACAGACCCACTCCCACCACTCCATGAACTGTCAGAATGCACTAGATATTCTGGAGTGAGAAATGTTATTTTGAAATCTGCTTAGGGGCAGGAAGACTGACATCAGGGAATGGGGCTGTTGGCAGCTTTCCTGTCTCCTGATATACTCAGGGCTGACTGTGCTGGTCACATGCTTGCTTTTAGTTCCCTGAGGAAGTGTGTTGAGTTATAGAGAAACTAGCCAGAAAAGATAAGCCACAGACGGAGTTTTCCCGGGACCGACAAACAAGCTTTGTATAGCCTCTGATTAGCCAGGTGCTGCAGCAAATTTTGTCTGTGACTTTAAGGATTCATATCTGATTGAGAGTTATTTCCTTACTCCACCATCTCTGACTCATGTGAAAAATGTTCTCTTCTTTATACTCTTTAACAATAGCGTGTTTACTGATCTGAGAAGACTGTTGCTTTCATTTTCCTTTTGTTAAATGATTGGGTGACATTATTATGAACCTTGTCTTCTTCTGTGTTTTTCTTTGAAAAATGAATGATTTCTCTCTTGCTCTCGGCCTTTCTGGTTACAATAAAAGGGCTTCCCAGTCTCCTTTTCCTGCTCCTGGGCCATTAAAACCCAACATTTTTGGAAGGAGGTATGAGACAGTGTGAGTTTAATTTCTCCAGCAAGGCTATCTACTCCAGACAGAACCAGGGAAATTTGGCTTTATTTTTTATTTCATTTATTTCCTCGTGCAATTGACTTTCTTCAACCACTGTTCTCCTATGGAGATTATTTTATTTTATATCCCGGGATACTGTAATTTGAAAAGGAGAGAGAGATAGCATTGTTAAAGAGAAAAACCATAGGTCCAAAATGGCATCACTTGTACTAAAGCCCATGAAACCAAACCTAGATTTAATACCTAAACTAATTGTCATTTCCACCTTCACCACAAATGTAATCTTAATCAACCAGTATGTAATTTTCTGGTCAGCACCAATGAGGTAATCTACCAGCTGGGCCCTCTCCATCCCCCAGAGGAAGAAGAGGCAATCTGCATGATAAAACCCTTGCAATTCCCTTTTCCCCAAAAGGTGAGGTCTTGCCCTAAAAATAACCATTTCTTTTCTTTTGCTAATAGCTCCCTTGCCCCACCTTTCTTCCTATAAAAACCTTCCATTTTGTACAACCCCTCTGAGTGTATTTCTAGTTGCTAAGTGGGATGAATCATTAAATAAGACCAATTAGATCTTCAAATTTACTTGGTTGAATTTTTTTCTAACAATATTATTAGTAATGCTGTGTGCTATTTACAACTATCATTTTAATATAAACATTAGAGGTAAAAAATAATCAGCATAATTTGACATTCCTGTCCTTTGCATAAAGGAAAAACTTAATAAACATGGTTTGAAAGAATGAATTAAGTAACTAAATTATTTTTACTCAATTTGGACTTATAGAAATAGTTCACTAACTGCAGAGTGGATAACTTATTAGTCATGTCTACTTTGTCCCTTCACCCTTCCACATATGTAGGTTTCTACCTTATTAATGGGTCTCTTGCTGTAAGTAAATTTAGAACATCATAAGACTTGAATTTTTTGCTTTGGCAATAAATTTAAAATGGTCAAACATTAAAAACAATATAAAAAGTTATACCTAATGAGAAGTCTTACTTCCCATATCTACCTACCCTGTTCCTCATCCTCAACAGCTTTTATTAGTGTTGAAGAATAGCAGAATATGCCTCTTCAAAATATGCCTCTTAGGCCTAAAGATTATTTTCATCTGGTTATTTTTGAGAGGCTGCAGACACAGGAGAAACTCTGAAAGCAGAGTAGAATTTACCCTTTTTTAAGGGAAATTTACATTTATAAGGGAAATCTCCATTTGTAGGGGTATCTTCCTCTCTGTACCTAAAAGAGAAGGATGACTCTAAATCACAAGAAACTCAGTGGAGCAGGCACCTGACTTGAATCTGCATAACAAACTTCCCCTTGTTTACTGTGCTTCTCCTTATAACTTCCTATAACTGACCTCCCCAGTCCACAACATCTTTCCTTTGTCTTTAGCTGGAGATGGTATTTAAGGTGATGGCTTAGGCCATTTGGGGGGATTTTACTCAGTTTTCCTGGGTATCTCCCATGTGTACATGAGGTATATACATCTTATTAAACTTCCCTTTTTCTCCTGTTAATCTTTTTATTACATGGGGTCTCACACAAGAACCTAGAGTGCTAGAGAAAAATTATCCTGCCCCTCCCCCCACAGTTTTGGCAACACAGATGGGACCCACTGAGATACACTACTTGCTTCAGAGCCTGCAGATGGAATGCTGGAAAACTGGAAGAAGCCAGTGAAGGGTAAGAATTCTTACCAAAGTCAGCTCTCTGTCTGTAGTTCCCAGTCTAGAGAGAAAGGTAAAAATTTCATGTTGTCCCTTCCTCTCCAAATTCAGATTAGCAGGAGGAAAGCATTTGTAAGACTTAGTTCTTTGGATTGTGATGCTGGTTAAAATTTGGTTTTGGGGTACCTATTAGTTATTGAGCTTTTCCCTCCCAGGGACAGCCACTGTTCTCCTGTTTTTCTCATTGTATGTTCTGAGAACTTGGCTTGGCTTTCTGCCTGCTCAGGGCATGGAGATTTTGGGTTCTGCATATGCAGGTGGCTCAGCTGTCAGGTTGGGGGCACTGAAAATATGGCCAGACAGAATGTGGGTTGCACCCCATTTGCAGCTAGCATGTTACTGACTTGCCAGCTCTCAGGGGAATTGTCTGTATCTTTCTTTTGGTTGTCTTTGGGCATGACCCTAGATCTTGGGGGGATAGTATCTTTTGCGCTCTCTATGGGGTGGGGACACCTCTTGCATCCATGGGTAAGTAAACCAACTAATTGGTTTTGGTTTTGAGTCATTTGATAGATATGCCTTTGGTTTAAAAGAAAAAGGAAAAAAAAAGTTGTTCAACACTTCCAGGGATATTTACTGTTTGTCCTGACTGAAAGTGATAAGATGTGTGATAGAATTTTTTTAAGTAGCTCTATGGTCAGAAGTTGGCCATATTGGAAGCTGATATTCAGAGTTTGATAGGAACTGTTTTTTTAGACCTTCCACCCTAAGATAGGTAGACCAGAAAATTACATACTGGTTGATTAAGACAGGAATCTTTTTTTTTGTCTTTGTTGCTGCATGCGGGCTTTCTGTAGTTGCGGCAAGCAGGGGCTACTCTTCGTTGTGGTTTGTGAGCTTCTTATTGGGGTGGCTTCTCTAGGCACGAGCTCTAGGCATGTGGGCTTCAGTAGGTGCAGCATGTGAGCTCAGTAGTTATGGCACACGGGCCCTAGGGTGTTCAGGCTTCAGTAGTTGTGGCACGTGGGCTCAGTAGTTGTGGCTCGTGAGCTCTAGAGCACAGGCTTAGTAGTTGTGGCACACAGGCTTAGTTGCTCTGCAGCATGTGGGAACTTCCTGGACCAGGGATCAAACCCATGTCCCCTGCATTGGCAGGAAGATACTTAACCACTGCACCACCACGGAAGTCCCTGATAGGAATCTTTTGATTTCCATCTTAGTTGGAAATCTCCCTGATGTAAAGAAGCAAATTGAAGACAATGTAGTTGGATCAGCCCCTTATATCACTCAGATTGCAACCCAATTCTTTGAGGAATTAAAAACAACTCTTATTGTCTTACTAATTGAGTATAAGAACAGAAATGCAGCTCTAAAAGCAATTTAAAGCCCATCTATCCTTTTTACCAAACCCAAAACCTCCCCTATTCATCTCAAAAGGCTTGTAGATATCATAAAAGATGTGGACTAAGGAAACAAAATCCTTCTTGGAGAAAGTTACATCCTTCTTCTGTGCCTTTGAGATGTAAATATTCTACCTTGTCTTCTCTAGGAACCCAGAGCCATCTCTTGGAAATGCCAACTACAGGGAGGTAATTCTTATAAGAAGTGGAAAGAAAAAAAAAAGAAAGAAAAGAAAAGAAAAGAAAAAAAGAGGGGCTATTTGGATACCTGGGAATGAAAATCTTAAATGTCTTCTCCATTAATATTAGTAAAAAACTTTAGCCATCTGAGCAGGTAACTTTAACTTATGCCATCTGCCAAAAACACAATTCGGACCCAACTGTTCTTTTATAAACTAGTGAGTTTTGCATTGTTGTACGTGTCTAATGGCTAAAATTTTACAGCAAAAGCTATAGTATCTCTGTTTGCATCTGTCTTTTTGTTTCTGTATGTCAGATAGGTAGATACATAGACAGATAGATAGATAGATAGATGGACAGATATGTTATAGATGTGTGATTTTTCCACCTCTGGATGGTACTGCCAAAATTAATTTGTGAACTTTATTTAATTGGCTTAAAGAAAAAGGAATACTTATATAAATTAAGTACGCCTAAAACTCTCAAAAATATAGAAACTAACCTAAATGTTTTTCAAGTTCATGTGATCTGGGACAATCTTAAGTAAATAAAAGCTGGTTTAAGTTTGTTGATTTGATTAAAATAGGCATGTCTTCAGAGTTATCAGCATTTAATATAATGCAGACACAGAACTTTTATTCTACCCAAGTTCACTAGTAAAATAAGTTCGTGTTATCCCTGTTAGAGAATTCATTAGCAAGAAACAAAAAAACTTAAGATGATGATTATCTGTTCAATGTCTCATGAAATTTTTATGAGTAATCTAAACATAATAGTTAAGAACAAGTGAATTAAATGAATGTAATTAAGATAAAAGTTTATAAATTAACTTTTCTACAACAATTATGTTTTATGGTATGTATACTTAAAAATAGTTTCTAAAATCTTTTTGGCAACTTGAAACCTTAGAGCAAGACTAAGTTCAGTTAAATGATGGATGTTCATTGAGTATACAGATTATTTCCAAATAAGATTAAATATTGAAATATTAATTACTGAACAAAGGTTTATCTACTTTTGCTTTTTACAAAGGAATGAAAGATATTTGGGTTTTTCAGTAAACATGCTTTGTAACTCATTGAAAAATTTACTATGAGGAAGAACATGCTTCTAGAAATCATGAAATGTATCTGTAAATTTGCCAATATAGAGAATGCTGGTGTAACAGATAGTTCACAAGTGCTTACTTAGTTTTCACTATCAATTAAGGTTTCTAAGGGTTAAGAATTCTAATTAGTATATGTAATTAAAACTACTAGAAATACAGGCATAGCTTGTTTTATTGTGCTTTGCTTAATTGCGCTTCTCAGTTGTTGCTTTTTTTTTACAAATTGAAAATTTGTGGCAACCCTGCCTCGAGCAAGTCTATTGGTGCCATTTTTCTAACAGCATTTGCTCACTTCATGTCTCCATGTCACATTTTGATAATTCTCACAATATTTCAAACTTTTTCATTATTATTATGTTTGTTATGGTGATCTGTGAACAGTGATCTTTGATGTTAGTATTGCAACTGCTTTGGGGAGCCACAAATCAATGATGAACTTAATCTATAATTGTGTGTGTTCTGACTGTTCCATCAACCAGCCATTCCCCCATCTCTCTCCCTCATCTTGCGCCTCCCTATTAACTGAGATACAACAATATTGAAATAGGGACAATTAATAACCCTACAATGGCCTCTAAGTGTTTAAGTGAAATGAAGAGTCCCACGACTCTCACTTTAAATCAAAAGCTAGAAATGATTAAGCTTAGTGAGGAAGGCATGAGATACGCCAAAAGGTAGGCCTCTTGCACCAGACAGTTAGCCAAGTTGTGAATACACATGAAAAGTTCTTGAAGGAAATTAGAAGTGCTACTCCAGTGAATATACGAATGATAAGAAAGCTAAACAGCCTTATTGCTGATATGGAGAAAGCTTCAGTGGTCTGTATAGAAGATAAAACCAGCCACAACATTCCCTCAAGCTAAAGCCTAAACCAGAGCAAGGCCCTAACTCTCTTCAATTCTACAAAGCTGACAGGGGGTGAAGAAGCTGCAGAAGAAAAGTTTGAAGCTAGCAGAGGTTGGTTCATGAAGTTTAAGGAATGAAACCATCTCCATTACATAAAATTGCAAGGTGAAAAACCAACTGCTGATGTAGAAGCTGCAGCAAGTTATCCAGAAAATCTAGCCAAAATAATCAATTAATAAAGGTGGCTACAGGGACTTCCCTGGTGGCACAGTGCTTAAGAATCCACCTGTCAATGCAGGGGACACAGGTTCCATCACTGGTCTGGGAAGATCCCACATGCCACGGAGCAACTAAACCCATGCGCCACAACTACTGAGCCTGTGCTCTAGAGCCCACGGGCCACAACTACTGAGCCCATGTGTCACAACTACTGAAGCCCACATGCCTGGAGCCTTGCTCTGCAACAAGAGAAGCCACCGCAATGAGAAGTCTGTGCACCACAACAAAGAGTAGCCCCCGCTCACCACAACTAGAGAAAGCCTGTGCACAGCAATGAAGACCCAATGCAGCCAAAAATTAAAAATATAATAAAATTAATTTTTTAAAAATTAAAAAAAAATCAAGGTGGCTACACTAAACAACAGATTTTCTATGTATAAGAAACAGCCTTATCTTGGAAGAAGGTGACATCTAGGACCTTTATAGCTTGAGAGGAGAAGTCAAGTATGTCCATACAATGGAATATTATTCAGCTATGCAAAGAAATGAAGTTCTGATATATGCTACAACATGGATAAACATAGAAAACACTTTGCTAAGTGAAATAAACCAGATACAAAAGGTCAAATATTATATGACTCCACTTATGAGGTACCTAGAATAGGCAAATTCATAGAGACAGAAAATAGAATAGAGGTAACCAGGGACTGGAGGAGGAATGAGAAATTATTGTTTGATGATTACAGAGTTTCTGTTTGGGGTGATGAAAAAGTTTTGGAAATAGATAGTGGTGATTTACAATAGCCAGGACATGGAAGCAACCTAAGTGTCCATGGACAGATGAATGGATAAAGAAGTGGTACATATATACAATGGAATATTACTCAGCCATGAAAAGAAACGAAATTGAGTTATTTGCAGTGAGGTGGATGGACTTAGAGTGTGTCATACAGAGTGAAGTAAGTCAGAAAGAGAAAAACAAATACCATATGCTAACACATATATACGGAATCTAAAAAAAAAGATGGTTCTGATGAACCTAGGGGCAGGACAGGAATAAAGACACAGACATAGAGAATGGACTTGAGGACACAGGGAGGGGGAATGGTAAGCTGGGACAAAGTGAGAGAGTAGCATTGACATATATACACTACCAAATGTAAAATAGATAGCTAGTGGGAAGCAGCCATATAGCACAAGGAGATCAGCTCAGTGCTTTGTGACCACCTAGAGGGGTGGGATAGGGAGTGTGGGAGGGAGGCACAAGAGGGAGGGGATATGGGGATATGTGTATATGTATAGCTGATTCACTTTGTTATACAGCAGAAAGTAACACAACATTGTAAAGCAATTATATATACTCCAATAAAGATGTTAAAAAAAATACATAGTGGTGATGGTTGTACAACCTTGTGAATGTAATTAATGCCATTGAATTATATTCTTAAGATGGCTAAATGGAAATTTTAATTATATATGCATATATTTACTACAATTTAAAAAATTAATAGTGTAATATACTAAAAGACACTGAATTGTACACTTTAAATGGGTAAATTATACGATATATGAATTATATCTCAATAAAGCTGTTTTTTTAAAAAAAAAGTAGCACATTTTTCTGCAACTTGCTATTTTACTTTTAACAATATATCCTAGGGAACTTTCCAAGTCAGGACATAGATAAATTCTTTGTTCTTATTTTTTTATTTACTATAGCTGTGGTTATGCAGATATACTATGGTTTATTAAGCAGTCCAATAAGGCTGGACACATGGGTTGTTTTAAGTCTTTTGCTATTTCAGACAGTGCTACAGTGAATAAGTTTATACAAACAAGTGAATGCATCACATGAACATATCAAGTCTGTTGTAATACTTACGAATTTTAATCTGTTAAGTGAGAATTATACTGTCCAATTATTATAATTGTTGTTGAGAGTATTTTGTGTGTTTTAGGGCCATTTGTATTTCTTTTTTCTGTGAATTGTGTATGTGTCTGTTGCTGTTCTATTGGTGTGGTTGGTCTTTTATAAATTCCCTTTTAAAGGAGCTTTTATATATTAGGGAGGTTAGTCCTTTGCCTTCGATAAGAATTGCAAACATTATTCTGTTTGCAGTTTGTCTTTTGATTTTGCTTATTTTTTTATGCTTAAGTTTTAACTTTTATATAGTCAAATTTATCTTTTTTTTTTTTTTTTCCGGTATGCGGGCCTCTCACTGTTGTGGCCTCTTCCGTTGTGGAGCACAGGCTCCGGACGCACAGGCTCAGCGGCCATGGTTCATGGGCCCACCTGCTCCGCGGCATGTGGGATCTTCCTGGACCAGGGCACGAACCCATGTCTCCTGCATTGGCAGGCGGACTCTCAACCACTGTGCCACCAGGGAAGCCCAAATTTATCAATTTTTGAGTCATTTATAAAAGGTCATCCCTGCTGCAAAGTTATAAAGGAATTTGTCCAGTTTTCTTCAATTAGTTTTATTATTTTAATTTCTACATCTAGGTATTTGAGCCATTTGGAGTTCATCCAGGTACATGTTGTGAGGAATGGATTTAGCTGTATGTTTTGCCAGATGTCAGATATCAGCCTTAGTTGTTCCAACAGCAGTTTTTAAAATAAAGTTCATATTTACCTGACTACTTGAGATTCCACCTTTATTGTATCAGCTCTGGTATATATTGTTTTTGTTTTGGGGTTTTTTTTTTGGCCGTGCCACACGGCTTGCAGGATCTTAGTTCCCTGACCAGGGATTGCACCTGGGCCCTGGCAGTGAAAGTGCCAAGTCCTAACTACTGGACTGCCAGGGAATTCCCTGGTATATATTGTATTTATTTCTGGACTTTCTATTTCAGTCTTTTAGTGTGTCTGTCTGCTCATACACCAGTATCACACTGTTTTAATTAGTAACTTTAAAAAAATTACGTTTTCATGTGTGGTCAGGCTAGTCCTCTCTCATTGCTCTTCCTTTTAGCGTTTTCCTGGCTATCTTTGCTTATTTTTCTAACCAGTACTC
The DNA here is from genome assembly GCF_003031525.2 of Neophocaena asiaeorientalis asiaeorientalis. Taxonomy (NCBI): domain Eukaryota; kingdom Metazoa; phylum Chordata; class Mammalia; order Artiodactyla; family Phocoenidae; genus Neophocaena; species Neophocaena asiaeorientalis. The sequence goes on from NW_020185323.1 coordinate 256,341, forward strand.
TTTTATCACTACTGTGACCAAGCAGGCCCCTATGGTGTCTTCCCAGGACAGACCCCTCCCCCATATCCTCTGCTTTAGCTCCTGTCTGAAGTACCTAGATAATAGTATCTGCTGCACATTTCTGGAGTTGTTTTACAGATGCAAAAACCCCCACAAAATGGAACAAATTAACTACTTGATGACCATGAGCATGTAGTCCCCAGACCTACTGGTGCCTAAGGATTGATAATGTTAACCCCTGTTACCTCACCATCAACCAATCAGAGAACTGTGCACGAGCTGATCACTTACCCTGGGACTCCTCCTCCCTCACCTTGCCTTTAAAAATGCTTTGCTGAGACCCATTGGGGAGTTTGGGCTTTTTGAGCATTAGCTGTCTTGGACTACTTGTATGGCACCTTACAATAAATGCTGCACTTTCCTTCACCATGTTACCAAGTCCAAGTTCGCTCTGCTCACCGAGTGACAGGCCAATAAATCGGGAGACAAGGTGTTGAGGCAAAGAGTAGTGACTTTATTCCAAAAGCCGGCAGACCAAGATGGCAGACTAGTGTCCTACAGTGTCTTATCAGTGTCTGGATGCTAGTTTCTTTTATAGAACAGAGAGGGGAGGAGGTGAGGAAGTAAAGTAAAAAGGCCATAAGTCTTGCAAAATATCTCCTGGTTTTGGCCAGCCACAGGGAGGGGATATGTTAATTTCTTCTTTTCTGCAGCCATTCACAGGTGGGCAGGGTCAGGGTGCTTCCCTGTGAGCTGAACAAAGGCACTTTAGTTTAACATTCAGGCAGAGGGGCAGGGTTTCCCGAGGAAGGCCATTACATATGCCAATAGCTATAGATAGAACAAAAGCAATGGAAAGCAAAGGTCAAAGTAAAAGAAACAGATCCAATATGGAGTCAGATTTTGCTCTTCCCTGTTACAACCACAACCTGGTGTCAGTCGATTGGCTTTACTGTGTGCAGGTGAGCAGACCCAAGTTTGGTTCAGCAACAATACCTTATAAACCATTTAGTTCTGAAACCAAGCAGGACCCTGTGGGGCCCTCCCTGGTACAAATCCTTTCCATGTCCCCCATTTCTTGTTTGTAGGAAATAGGCTTCCTTCAGCCTCCTTGACCTTCCCTGAGTTCCAAAGGGCAGATTCAAACAGTTCGCTAATTAGCGAAGGAAGGGGATGTAGAAACAAGGGAGGAGTGGTCAAGAAACACTAGTGCAGACTTGGGGCAGGGTCCTGGCTCCTCCTCAAGGAATATACATAAAAATACCTTTGAGTTCTGCAGGAACTAATGCCCCCACCCAGGTGGAGGATGGTAACTTCAGGTAACTTTTGCCTATAAAAACCTCTCCCCTAAGACCATTGGGGAGTTTGGGGGTTTTGAGCACAAGCCACCTGTTCTCCTTGCTTGGCCCTGCAATAAACCTTTCTCTGCTCCAGACTCTGATGTTTTGGTTTGTTTGGCCTCACTGTGCGTTGGGCACACGAACTTGTGTTCAGTAACAGCCAGCAGGCTAGAATCAAGTCTGCAACATAATCCATTCCAGTTCTGCAACATAATCCATTCCAGTTTATCAAGTCTTAATGCTTTTTTTTAGCAGAAATTGAATAAATCACTTGCAATAAAACTGTAAATACAATTTGGTAAACAGTTTTTTCATTTAAGCACTTTCCTGTTATTACAGTCTTTTTAAACATAACATTCCATAATTTCCATAACTATTCATCTACTGTTGGATACTTTCCATTTTCCCTATTGTTTCTATTCCTTTTCATTATGAAAAACAAAACAACAACCCTGCAATGAGTATCTTTATGCATAAGAACACTTTAAATAGTTTTCGGCACTGATCTTTAGTGGGATTATTGAAGTGGCATCTTTAAAATTGTGGATACACATTACAAAACCTTCTACCTGTTTACACTCCAACAAGCTAGTTCATGCAGCATCAACTTTGCCACACTTTTCTCATCAGCAATTGATTACCTCAGTACTTTGAAAGGTCACTTACAGCATTTTAAGTGTGCAAACGTGGGGTGAGTGGGCTCCATTGTGTTGGGATTAGTTGTAGCCAATGGGGGAGGTTAGATTGCCCAGGGACTGAATTGTTCTTCTGTTCGTTTTTTTGTCTGCTTTTTGTTTTCTCAATTCTGACTAAATTGTTTTTAACAAATGAGGTTTCCAAAGACAATGAGGAAAAGTGGAGATCAGGAAGGAATAGTTTCATTATAGTTTCATTATGGAGTAAATAGAAAATGTTTTCTATTTCAAATAAGTTACTCATAAACTTTTGGAACACTACCCATTGAAAAGCTGAAGGCTACATGAATTATGTTTTGGTACAGTTGGTACCAGTGTTAAGATATCAGTGTTCACAATGAAAATGTTTATTACTGCTGACTGAAAAAAACAGAAAACAAAAAACAAAAAACAAACCCACTATTCAAAGTGGGAATTAAAAAAAAAATCACCCGCCTTGAGCCCATCAGGAGGATCAAAGCACCTTTTAAAGCCTGTGTACACAATTTACACATTAAACCACTCGTCATTGAGCCAACAAAATGACAGCTTTTTCGATACTGGGAAAGAAAAAAACTCACACTAGAAAAGTATATTATACAACCAACTTCCTTGAGGTAATGGCAAGGGCATATCACCGCAAGAAAAAAGGGAAGAGCATTAAAAAGTTCCTTCTCAGCCCTTAAGTCCTTTAGAGAAATGATTGCCTTTTAACTCATTTTTGGACATGTTTTGGATGCATTTTGGATACAAAGGTCTATTCTTTGTTATCTTAAGAGCACTGTTTTGTTTCCATTTTCTCCCCATTTCTCCATAATCGTTTGATTCTAAATACCATTTCCATGACAGGAAAGTGGCTTCTTTTTGTACTTGGCAGATATTGCTATAAGTATGTGAAAGTGTCATTTGGATGTCATTGGCCCAGTCAACCCTCTTCCAATTTGTAATTTTGCTCTTTCAGTTTGTATTTTTCATTTCTCTTTTCTCCTTTCTTCCGTTTCAGTGGCCCATCATTTGCCGTTTCTCTTATTCTTTAGCACCTCATTAGGAGTGGGTAGGCAATGGGGAGGAAGGAGTGTATAAACTCAAACCTGTTAACTCTTGGAAAAAATATTTCAGTGAAGATCTCTGAAGTTATGACCCTTAAAGTTATTTTGTTTCCGAAACGTGTAATCTTATGCAAATTGAAGACTAACATCTCCAGCCAGTCCTAGAATTGTATTTTGGGGGGGCACAGGGTGAGGAACTTGAATCAACCCTTGCATTTAGAGCACCAGGACTTGAAAAGCCAAGTGCAATTATGTAAGTCAGTATTTTAAATAATACAACCTCTACCAGAATTTCTTGTTTTTCCTTCATCTCCATATTCTCGGAATAGGAATACTGATAGGGCTGTTTTAATTGTACAGCGAATGCGGGTGCAATGCAAGTTCAAAACAAGTTTGGGGGCTGGTTTATGTGAACCTGAGTTAGCTGCTTGGCAATCAACACGGTTTTTCATTCAACAGAATCTCGTGATGCTTCTGGGTGAAGAACTTGCCCTTGTTCCTGTCAGATTTAAATAATAAAAATGATGCTTAAAAATTATGTCCTCTTGAATAACTCGTGTCAGGTCAGTTCTTAGGCCTCCCTCTTCCTCCTCAGGTTCCTGGCAGGAAACGCGTGGAGAAGGAGAGGATGAAAACGTTCCAGTTCCCAGCTGCAGCGCGTTAGAAAAATTTTCCATTCGTTAGTTGAGCCCTTGACTGCTTGAAAAGTGTGGTTTGAAACAGGGTTTCTCTTATCTCTTTTTAAAAGCCTCTTTCTGGTATAGTGTTACAAATAGCAAGCGGGTTTCCGATTTAACCACCAAGTGACGCCCCCTCCCCTCCAGCCCTGAGGCTCTTTAAAACAAAATAACCAAAATTCAGGTTCTGTAAATTCTAGAGGGGGAGGGTGGGAAACCAGGCTTGTGGAGGGCAACGGACTACAATTCCCACAAACCCTCGCAGGCTGGTATCCAGCCTGTCTCTCCCCTCTCCCCTTCCCCACGCCCCTGTGCCCTGCGCTTGCGCGGAAGGCCCTCCGCTTAGAGGAGGGGGCGGGGACAGAACTACGCGCCTGGAGGAAAAGGAGGAGGAGGAGGAAAAAAAGAGACCATAGACTTCCACCTGGGCCTAGAGCGGTTCTTAAAGTAGCGGGGAGAGGCGGGCGGGTTGGGACCACCTTCAATACAGGCCGCCGGCGGTATCATGGCGACCCGGAACGCCCCTCCCCAAGGTGAGCGGCCGGGGCCCGAAGTAGTATCTTGGAGACGGCTCACAGCTCTCGACCTTGGCTCGGGGGTGCGTCTTTCTTCCCCTGTCCCAGGGTTCCTGGGGGCTCTGTTTGCTTGAGGCAACCCTTTGAGCACCCACTTCGGACTAGACTCGCTCTCCCCTCTAGGACCCTCGCCCTCAACACAGCCCCACCTCCTGCCTTACCTTCACCTCCGGCCGTTCCTGTCCGTCTTCTAATGTTTTTTGGTTGTTGTTTTTTTTAAGTCTTGGTTTTGAAATCATTTCTTCTTGTCGGGCCTCTAACCGGTTCCGTCAGTGGAGGACCCCCCTTCTTTCTCCCACTGATGAAAACGGACCCTGCACTGACCCTGAACCTGAGATTTGGGGGTGACCTTTCATGCTGTGAAACTTTGAACTGACCCGCTGAGATTGGGGGGAGACCCTGCTGTGAAACTCTGACCTGTCCCTACTGAGATTTGGGGTGTAGGGGTGACCCCTCTGCTGCGTAACTGACGTTGCCCCGGCACCCAGGCCGGTCTCTGGGCCTTTGAGAAGGAGATGCATGGCCCTTTACTCTCAAGGCCCTAGTCTCAGGGATTGGGTATAAGAAACTTTGTTTCCATCTGGGCGTTTTTAGCTGTATGCCAAATGTAACAATGAGCTGTAACAGATGAAAATGTACAGGGCATTTTTAACTTTCGGTTGACTGTAAATTTGTTGCTTTCATTTTTTGCTTTGAAGAATATGAAAGTGATGATGACTCTTATGAAGTGTTGGATTTAACTGAGTATGCAAGAAGACACCACTGGTGGAATCGAGTGTTTGGCCACAGTTCCGGACCTATGGTAGAAAAATACTCAGTAGCCACCCAGATTGTAATGGGTGGAGTGAGTGGCTGGTGAGAAAAACATCTTTTTTTGTTAAATTTCATTGGGAGCCTGACTACTGCCCTTTTGTATCTGGGCCAATTACGTGCTCAGTCAGTGGCTTTACACTGTTAATCCCAGAAGAGCTGTACCTTGAGGCTTTTCTCTGTGGTATGATTAGTGTAATCAACACTTAGAGACTGTTGGGTTTTGGTGATCATCCTCCGCCACCCTCCACTGTTCCCTCCTCACCCTTCCTTTGATTCTTTGTATATTTTCGCCCATTTCAGATTTCGCAGACATAGTGAATCTGATTCAGTGACAGTGGGTAAGGAGGGAAAAATATAGAAGACTTAATTATATGTAAATAATTTTTACTTGTTCAGTGCTAACAACCGGAAAACCCTGTGAGAATTCCCGCAGTAAAACTGGTCTCCAGGATTATCAGCCCTGTGGAGAGCAGTGTAAAATTTTCAGTAAAAAGTACTGATTATGATACAGATGATTCTAATTTGGATTATGATAATACTTTGAAGAAGAGTTGTAGATTGGGTCTTGGTTGGAATTAAAGGACTGATTGCTTACTCAGTAATAATACTGTGGAGTACATTAAGGGGGAGAGGTTAATAAGCATTAACCTAACCAGTTAACATTTCAGATCACATGATTATATAATTGCTACTGTAGATATAATTCTGTTATTCTTAGACTAAAAGATTAGCCAAATAACAAGGGTCAGAAACAAGTTTGACTCTTTATTTTGAAAATGTTCATGACCCTAGAGAATTTCTGAAGTTAGTGTACGTGCTTAACTTGTGAGTAATCATTTATTTCTTAGATTCTAAGTTAAATTCATCTTACATTAATTTAAATATTTACATATTTAAACTGAGTATAAAATGATTTTTTTGATTTGTGTTTTACTTGCACCTTGGAACAATGGTGCACTCTTTTATGCCTTTTTTTAATAAATGCCATTTTATGGTAGAAACACTCACTGTGAAGATTCTGTGACAAAGAGGTGCAGTATTTATTCATGATGTGTACTTATTAGTGCTGCTTATGAAAAAAGCCTGCAGTTAGAGAGATGCCTGGTCAGAGCCCTGGTTATTCAGATGATTTTTCACAGGCCAGTGGTACCTTGATGCCCACAATTCAGGGCCTGGCTTTCTGCTTAAATAAGCTCACAATTTGGTGCCATGGGTGATGGGTTAATGTGAGTCAAGGCCTAAAGCCCCACCTTAAAAGAGACTAAAAAATAATTGAGCAATAGAATTAAATTGCTGTGTGTTTTCTCCTTGTAGGCTAAGCTTGGTGAGAAGCCCAATGATTGGCAGAAGTTTGCTTGGAAAGCCTAGAGACAGAAGAGGGGAAGTTAGTAGACTCATTTTAGTGGCTCATGCCGTCAAGCAAAGGATAGACATGCTTGTGGAGCACATTCCCCAGGATATTGTTAAGACCTGGCTGCTGCTTGCCTCCTCTGTTCCCTTTTCTGAGTCTTTGTTGCTGTCTCCCTTACTGAGGGACCCATATGTTTGAACTGTAGCCAGGTGTCAGTCCAGGAGCTGTGTAATAGGACTCTAATATTATACAGGTGATTTGTTGCAATGACTTTAGATTCAGTGTAATAAATTTTTGGAATTTTCTTAGGGTATGAAACTGATGTACTGTTGTGGCATACATTAAGGAGGAATGGTTACTAGATGTTAACTTAACGAGTTAATAATTCAGACCAATTCAGGACATGAATGGGAAACTGAGGAGATTATGTTTAGCTGTAGGTAGCTATAGGATCTTGATCATAATAAGAAATTAAAACTGATAGCAGGATGGGTGGCTGCTAGGCGAGATGGGAGGTGTGAAGATTAGCTAGAGTGTCCTTAGTGTGGTCTGGAAGCAAGGTAGTGATGCCCTTGAGGATGGAAAGAAGACAAAAGACAATCAAATGATGTTTTGGCAGTACTCGAGTAGTTGGACCCCAAAGGCAATGAAGAAGGCAGCCTGAGATGCATGAGGTAACAAGCCTAGAGAATGGTGCAGTCACTTACAAATTGGGACCTTAGCAACAGCTGGTTTGGTTGGAAAGATGTTTGCTTTGGGACATTTTGAATATGTGGTTCTGGGTGGCAAGAGAAGCTCATCATTTAATTGGAAATGTAAATTTTCCATTTATGAAGGTGTATGTGTATTAGTTTCCTAAGGCTGTTGTAACAAAGTACCACAACTAGGTAGCTTAAAATGAGAGAAACTTATTCTCTCACAGGTCTGGAGGCTAGAAATTTGAAAGGTGTCAACAGGGTTGGTTCCTTCCTGGAGGCTCAGGGAGAATTTGTTCCATGCTTCTCTCCTGTCTTCTGGTGGTTGCCAGCAATCCCTGGCATTCCTTGACTTGTAGACATATCACTCCAATTCTGCCTCTGTCGTCACATGGCTGTCTTCCCTCTGTGTATCTCTATGACACATTGGATCTGGGGCCCACCCAACTCCAGTATAGCCTCATCTGAACTAACTACATCTACAATGACCTTATTCCAAATAAGGTCACATTCTGAGGTTCTAGGAAGGACATGGATTTCGGGGGTGACACTCTTCAACCCAGTACAGAAGGCTGGAGTTGGAAATCTGAGATTCTTTTGCGTACTGGGTCTGGAATACTTAAGGGAATAATGAGCTCACTGAAGGAGAGAATCAAAAAAGAAGTATGGGTTGACATCCTTACAGGATAGATGAGACAAAACAGGTTTAATATAGAGATAGAAATAGATAAGGAAGCCATGAGAAATATGGGCTGAAGTATAGTTGTGAAGGTGGAACTCCAGCTGGACCTTAAAGTGTAGGAAAGTTTTAGATAGGTAGAGCTAGGTAAAAACCCCTAGAAAGAGAGAGGTTAATAGCTTGAGCAACAGTGGTGACATATTTGGAAACTGGGTTGGAGCAGAAGGTTTGGGTAGAGTGAGAGTCGGCCAGGTGTGTGGAACATCTTGAGTGTATTAAAAAAACCAAAACAAAACTAAGCACTTTTATTATGAGGAATTTCAACTTAATACAAGTATAGAAGGAAGAGTATAACGAACCCCTGAGTACTCAACATTCAGTTTCAGTAGCCAGTCTTTTTCCTGTAAATTCCCCTCTTCTTCTCTCCATCCCTTATTTCGAAGCACATCTCAGACAATTTAGATTATGCACTTTTGACTAGTCTATATAACTGACGGGAAACATTGTGGGTTTCTGAGCGGGTAAGGGGCATGATCAAAAGAACTGGGAAGACATTAAGATTTTATTAGGAAAGCAGTGAAAAGTAGAGGGAGAGAGTTTAGTACATCATTGGTTGTTCTCATCCTTTGTCATTTCTTCCATTAAAGGTGTGCGGGATTTTTGTTCCAGAAAGTTGGGAAACTTGCAGCAACTGCAGTAGGTGGTGGCTTTCTTCTCCTTCAGGTATGTCAGAGCTTTTGGTCCTTGCCTCTGCTTACATATGTAGCCCTTAGGAACTGAGAAAGTCAAGTTTAGCCATTTCACTCCTGTCCATTTTAATAGAAGGTGGAATTTCTCTTTTAGGCCTCAGTTTATGGAAAAACTAAAATGAGCTTTGAAAGCTGGCATCTGTCATGAAAAGCATCAATTTAAATACTTCTGAGGTTTTCTAAGCATAGTTTGATCCCAGCTATTAAAAACACAACTGTTAAAATTTGAGGTATCTCATTTTTTGTTATTTACCTAATTTCCTTGAAGCATCTCCCTGGAAAAATAAACATTTCATCAATAGCATAACCTGTTCATGCTGACCATTTAAAACATATATTTAAAATTCACACACACTCTCAAGAACCTGCTGTATAAAAAAATAAATAAAATATAATTCAAAAAAACATTCACACACACTCTCATACACAATATGTAAAATTCAAGAAGTCTCTTTCCTGTTTCCTAGCCAGTTTTCCTTCCTAGGGGAAAATGCTGTTAGCAATTTCTAACATGTTTTTTAAAACTAGTTATATAGAAAGTGGAAAATTGGGTTTAAAAAACCATTCATAATCCTATTTCTGAGGCAGGTGGACTTGAAGTTTTAGTCTTGTTCATGTTCCTCTAAGTATAAGGTTCAAAAATGCTTTGCTGTTAGAGGATGTTTATCAGGATATTATCTGGCATTCATGTCTGTTTGGCATATATTTTCCCCAAAATATCATTCCCTGAAGATCAAATATAGTAAATCCTAAAATTGAAAATTTCTGGGAATGAATGTTAGCAACAATTTTAAAGATACAGAAATCTGTCAGATTTTAAAAATGATTGATGGTCATAGCAACCAAAATCTGAGTTCAGCACCTAAGCCATTGATCATGTAATAACCAGTGTCATTACCTGAAGTACAAAGGGACTGGATTCATATGTGTTAAGCACAGATTTTAAGTTGTTTACTAAGCAGTTTAAATATATACATATATATATATTTTTTTTTTTCTGTTGGTGGTATTATTAGGGGTAATTGCTTATGACTTGTGGTAAGAGGTAAAAAGGAATATGGTTCATATCAAAATTTAGTCCTTTGGATGAATATGCCAGTATTTGTACAAAGGAGAATTTTATTTAAGCTGATTTTTGACTTGGGTTTATATAGAACCAAGAATTAAGATATTTATATAGTTATCAAGAATCAAGATAGTGAATTCTATAGCTATTTTGAAAACTCAGTTGTCATTTCTGTTTAGTGGAAAAGGGTACTGGACCAAAGCAGAGTTCCCTAAAATGTTAACAGATAGAATTATACATTTCTGTGTACTCTGCATGTCAGTTTTTCAGAAGTCCATTTCAGTCCACTTGATATGTACCCTTCAAACCCACGTTTTGCTGTTGCCACCTTCTACTTCGTGTCTAGTCCACATATTGTTTGAAGTCACTGATTAGAAGAGCATGAGACCTGTCAGCATCAAACCAATTTTTCCCACAAATATGACTTACCTTGAAAACTCAGTAGAAGGAAACAAAGAAGAAAAAAGAAACAAATGGCATTTAGGCTAATTACCTATTATTTAGTCTCGCTTCCATATTTTTATTAAAGATAAATATTAGTTTGCTGACAACTTAAAGCTTTTCTAGTAACTCAGGTGTTTTCCAGTAGATATTTACCACACTGCCATCTTAAAACAGACAGTGGTATATAAATCTTTTCAATTTATTTATTTATTTTTTTGAGTTGTACATGCTCATAATTCAGAGGGTCAAGTACATGTATAATGCTTATTACAGATTAGGGTAGTTCTTTGCCTCCCTCGCTACCTCCCCATTCTTCCCTGCCTTGAGGTAACCAGTTTGAACTACTAGCTGATTCTTAAGGTATTTATTTCCTTTTTCCTAAACAAGTGAATTGGACATTTCTTTATCTTTCAGTTTGAGGTATTAACTGTTGTCTTCCCGTTATGGAATATGGGAATTTAGCTATGACGTATTGAACGTCTGTGTGCCCCACCCCCCCAACCCCCACATCATCTGAGTTTTGTTTTTTCATAATTGTATATGTATTAGATCATTACCTGGAGTTCACTGAGCTCTGGAATCTGTAAAGTAATGTCTTTAACCATGTTCAGGAAGGTTTTGGCCATTATTTTTTGAAATATTTTCTCCTATTCTTTCTTCTCCTTCTGAACATGACTCTGATTGATGAATGTTGGGCTCTTTGATAATGTTCTGAGGTTTTGTTCATCTAGTTTTTCAGTCTTTTTTTTCAGATTGTGTAATTTCTAGTGATCTAGCTTCAGGTTCACTGACTCTGTGTCATCTACCTTCTGCCGTTAAGGCTATCCAGTGAATTTATTTCATTGGAATTTTTTGGTTCTTTTTATATTTCCAATTCTAGAATTTTCCAATTCTAGAATTTTCATTTGGTTCTTTTTATATTTTCTATATCTCTGATGAGATTTCTTATCTTTTCATTGATTACAACTGTAGTTTCCTTTACCTCATTGAGCATAGTTACAGTACTGCTTTAAAGTCCTGTAAATTTCAATATCTGGGTCATCTCAGAGTTGGCATCTGTTGATTTTCTTTTGCGACTAGGCCACATTTTCTTGTTTTATCATATCAAATAACTTTGTATTTTATCCCTGGGCATTAGGAATGTTACATCGTGGAGAATCTGGATTCTGTTTTATTCCTCCAAAGTTTGTTAATGTTTTGATTCTAGTAGGCAGTTAACTTGGTTAGACTCAAATTGCAAACTCCATTTCACCTGTGGTGGATAGTGGCTCAAATCTCAGTTTATTATTTTTTATTTTTATTTTTATTTTTTTTTGCGATACGCAGGCCTCCCACTGTTGTGGCCTCTCCCGTTGTGGAGCACAGGCTCCAGGCGCGCAGGCTCAGTGGCCATGGCTCACGGGCCCAGCCGCTCCGCGGCATGTGGGATCTTCCCAGACCGGGGCATGAACCCTTGTCCCCTGCATCGGCAGGAGGATTCTCAACCACTGCGCCACCAGGGAAGCCCTCAGTTTATTTATTTTTTAAGCCTTAGCCAGAGTGCTTCATTATGCCCCATGAATGTGTGGTTCAGAACTTGGGTAGAGTTTACACATAGGATTTGGGGCTCCCCTTCTCTAGCTGTGTCCTTTCTGGCAGCTGTTATTGTCCTGGGCTCTGCCCTCTGGTTCTTCAAGCCAGAAAGGTGACATGTTTTCTATTGAACTTTTAGCCACCCTGCAACTGCATCTTATCCTCAGGATAAAGCCAAAAAAATGGGCAACTTACCTTACATTGGTCTCTTCCTACAAGTTTCACCTCCTCTTCAAAATCTGCTTCCTTTTGTTAATTCTGGAGCCCTTGTGTTTTAACCAGGGTTTATAGTCGCTGTCTATGGGAGGGACCTTAAGGTTCATTATCCCCTCCATGTCTGTGACCCAAATTGCCATGTCAGGTATTGCCAGGAAAAGCTTTCACTTGCCATTTGGTTTCATTACCACTCTGTTTTGCTGAGGCTAGAAATCTAAATGTTCATATATCGTATTAGCAACCTAGTTGGTTTAGAATTAACCATTTTTATCACATTTTTGCAGATTGCCAGTCACAGTGGCTATGTGCAGGTCGACTGGAAGAGAGTTGAAAAAGATGTAAACAAAGCAAAAAGACAGATTAAGAAACGAGCAAATAAGGCAGCACCTGAAATCAACAATATAATAGAAGAAGTAAGACAATGTACATTTTTGGCTCCTTTTTTTTTTAATGAATCTCAGTAGAAAATGTGACTAGGGATTATCTTCTTTAAAAAAAATTGGTGTTTCTGGTCATATCTAGAGCATTAAGTAAAATTTGGGATCAAGCCACCATTTAAATCACTCATTTTTTTTTTACTTGTTAACTAAAACTACCTTTTTCTTTTTTTTGAAGTGGAATAGTTTGAAGATGTATATATTTATTTTATTAATATATATATTAGTTTTATTCATGTTTTTATGTGAATTTTGCCTGTTTTCTTCTTATATTCTGTTTAGAATTGAATTGAATGCTCCTTTGCCTTTATTTTAATTCTGTCCTTTTACTTCCCCCAACTTTTATTTTGAAAAATTTCAGATCGGTTGAAAAGTTGAAAGACAAAAACAGTGAATACCCAAATACCCTTCACCTATTCATCAAATTGTTCATGTTTCACCACATTTGCTGGTGTGTGTGTATGTGTGTGTGTGTGTGTGAGTGTGTGAGTGAGTGAGAAATTTACCCTTTTTTTTGTTTTTTCCCGAACTGTTTAAGACATCAGGTCTTTTTATTCTTAAATACTTCAGCACATATGTCCCAAGAGTACGGATATTCTCCTGTACTATTACCATTACCCTTATTAATCCCCCAAACTTAACATGATACAATAATATTTCCTAATATAGAGTTCATATTACAATTTTTCCACAAAATATCTTTTACATCTTTTCCCCCCGATTAAGAATTACATATTGCATTTGGTTGTCATGTCTCTGAAGTCTGCTTTAATCTTAGATGGTCCCCTCGTCTGTTTTTTTGTTTTTGTTTTTCTGTCTTTCATGACACATTTTTGAAACATCTAGGCAGAGTATCATACAGTCTGGCTTTGTCTGATTGCATCTTCATGATTTTATTTGGGTTAAACATTTTATCACGGTGTTATTTTTTTGATCCTGTGCATTTTTTCTTACTGGCTAAGTGAACTGACTGTTATAAGTATCATTGTGCATAGGCTGTGGGAATTTATTAAATCATCTACGTTAAAAACTTGCTGAATGGACCATTTATGCCAGCTTTATAGGGAGATTTCTTTTTACCTGTGAGAATTTTGCTGTCCATATGCCTGTTATCTCAGAAGCAGGAAGTTTACTGGGCCTGGCTGGGGGCTCTAGGCTCCTTCAGTTTGTAGCGGACAGCCCTGGCATCTTGTCTGGTTGTTGGCACCTACAATAGTAGGTACACAAGAATTTTTGCTGAATATTTACTGAATTGAGGAAAACATCTGAAAACGATACTTAGCTCTGGATTTAATAATTAAGAATATTTTTAAGAATTTATATCTTTTCTTTTTCTTATTGTGGTAAAATATACATAACATAAAATTTACCATTTTAACTATTTTTAAATGCACAATTCACTGGCATTAAGTACATTCACACTTTCGTGTGACCATTACCACTATCCATTTCCAGAACTTTTTCATCATCCCAAATAGAAACTCTAACCATTAAGCAGTAATTCCCACAATCAACCCCTCTCCCCAGCCCTTGGTAACCTCTGTTCTACTTTCTGTCTTGATGAATTTGACTATTCATATAAGTGGAAATTATAACAACATTGTCCTTTTTTTGTCTGTCTTATTTCACTTACTGTAATGTTTTCAAGATTCATCCATGTTGTAGCACAATTCAGAGTATTTTTCTTTAAACTTTGTTTCAGGCAACAGAATTTGTCAAACAGAACATTGTGATATCCAGTGGATTTGTGGGAGGCTTTTTGCTAGGCCTTGCATCTTAAGGATATGAATGTTCTATCACAGTGGAGTCACCTCTGAGAAGAGAAATGGTGGTGACAAGATGGTCTCAGCATTACCCATTGACAGATTCTCCAGGATGACAAGAAACAACTAGCTGGACAGTACCAAACTCACTGCTTAGCATTTTGCCATCTGAAATTTGGCAGACTGGTATCTGCTATAAAACAATCTATATGGTCTGTGTATAATAGTATTCCTAAGCAAATCATGGCTTTCATTATTTTTTAAAAACTTGCATCTGTTTAAAATTTGCCTATAAAACACCACCGTTGGATGTAGATATGGAGAGAGAAAAAAATTTGTTGGCTATATTCCCCAGTGAAGTATCATCCTCGTTTTATTTAAATAGGATGTTCTCCATCGTGCTTTTTAGTGTAGTGCCAGTAATTTAAAAATTTGTATTATAGCTTCAACAGTAGGGCTGACTTTTTTTTTTTTTTTTTTTTTTTTTTTTGTGGGCCGCCCCCCCCCCGGGCTTGCC
>NW_020185323.1:271017-275514 GCF_003031525.2 Neophocaena asiaeorientalis asiaeorientalis
TTTTTTTTTTTTGCGGTACGCGGGCCTCCCACAGCTGTGGCCTCTCCCGTTGCGGAGCACAGGCTCCGGACGCGCAGGCTCAGCGGCCATGGTTCACGGGCCCAGCCGCTCCGCGGCGTGTGGGATCCTCCCGGACCGGGGCACGAACCCGTGTCCCCTGCATCGGCAGGCGGACTCTCAACCACTGCGCCACCAGGGAAGCCCGGGCTGACTTTTTTTTTAAGGATATGTTTGCAATAAATTGAAGAACTGTAATGCCCTTTTATGGAAGGATTTACAAATAATAGAATTATTAAGGTTATTAAACAAATTTAATACCAATTTTTAGGGTTTTTTTCCTGCAATTCTTTGCTTACTATGTAATAACTGTAGTAAATGCTCTTCTAGGGAAATACTACATGTCTAAAGCTCTTCTTTTTTTTTGATGTCTGTAGTTGTAAAAATATCTCCTTGCATATAAGCTTCTAATTTTTTTATTCATTTGTTTATCTTGGCAGCCTGGGTAGAATTAATTATTTTGAGGGTACATATAGTTGGGTCACTGATTCGTTTTACTAACTTTGAGTGAACCTTGTTTTTCATTTTAAAAAATCCTAATTATTATTCTTTACAAAGAGGTAAAAATCACCTTAAAATACTTAGTAGTATAGTATGAATTTATTGTCTGAAGAACAGTGATTTTCTATATAATCATGAAATGGTAGTTTAAAGAGAATCATCTCTTTGATCAAGTCTTGAGATGTAAATGCTGAGGCTTTCAGCTTTTTAGGTAGCATTTTATGTTGGTCCCAACACTAGGCCAGTTGACTTGTTTCTCAGGGCAAATATCACACTCCCTCAGAGGGTCCTTGGCCTAGAAAAGCTTTTTGTATTGTTTGTTTTGTCCAGAGTTCTACGTTGGAATTGCGAAAAACAGCAGAACAACGTGTGTTGGAATCTTCAGATTGGAAAGACTTTGCATATACTCAGACTATCTCCTTTTGATAGGAAGTCTCTATAGTATTTTTTGTGTATTGTAAACATAAGGCATTTCATGCTTTCAAGATTGTTACAGTTTGTGTGCTTTCATTTTTGCAAGACTCCTTAAAATTGAATGTGGGATTGATCTTCATTTTCTTCCTTTACTCTCAGCGCCTCAGATAAAATGCTAAATAAAACTCAGACTTTCTTAATATGAAGTGATGTTGCTTATAAATACTTAATTTTTCTTCTTTGAGCTTTTCTCTCTTTCTGCCTTGCCTAGCTTTTCATGACTGTGGAATTTAAAGGGAAAAATATTCTACGTTAGGTAGAACCTGGGCCACGCTTCTGTGTGCCATATCTGCCTGATACCTTTCATCTGATGCAGTGTGGCAGGCTACTGTGGCAAGCTCTAGGAGCTGGCTCAGTTTGTTCATTTTCGAAATATTTATAGTGTCTATTCTGTGTGTGATACATTGGGAAAGTGGGGGGCACAAAAATGTCTGCCCTCAAATAAAGACTAAATATTCCTATATGAAAAGTTACATACTACTATAGGAGAACTTGGCGTATGATTTAGTGGCAAATGAGTTGTAGAGGTAACTACTTTCAGAGTCCAAACATGAATGAAAAGTGAAAAAGAGCACTTCATTTTTTACCTATACGTTTCCAAGTATTTTTTGCTTTGTTTGAAAATATTTGTATACCAGTGTAAAATATTATCAGTTCTCTCCATACGCTCTCCTCTCTGTTAGTGCCCCTTGTTCTGCCTCGTGTCCGTGCCGTTTCCCCACGAGGCTGTACGCTACTTGAGGCAGTCGTGTGCGGTGTTAATTAATCTATAACTTGTGACACAGCCTGTGTAATGCTTTGCTCACCATAGGTATTCAGCTGATGTTGTGAATGAGTATGTGAAAAGCATATTTTTACTGTGCTAGAGTTGGTGTCAACCTATAGGAAATCTTCTCAGTATGGCAGCCCCGTGAATCAGAAGCTCTGTTAGAAATGACTTGGTGGGGCTTGGCCTGAATGAAAAGCCTATAGCCTGCCTTTGTCTAAAATGGGGGTTTTTATGTTTGAGGGCATAAAGGTTGTTTGCAAGATTTATAAAAACTTGAGTATGTGGAATATAGATATTTTGTGGCTTAGAAAATTTGTAAGGACATTTTGACTGTTTTTTATTCTTAGAACCCTCCCCAATCTCCCTCACAAAAAAGATGATTTTTAACATTTTCTTATTTCAAATGCAATATGAATGAAATATGTCTATTATAGAAAATACATCAGCATAAAGAATATATAGAATGTCGATAATGTGATGTACCTAGAGATAATGATTGTCCATATTTTGATACATAGCCTTTGGAATTTTTTCTGCATATATATGAATACATATTATGTGTATTTTGTATAAAAATTGTCAGTTTATGTACTGTTTTATAAATAGCTATATTCACTTATAAATATCTTTTTATAATAGGTACATTTATGATGACAGAAAGATACAAGTGCCCACCCTCATCCCCTTTTATGAGACAACCATTATGAAAAGTTCTTTATACATATATTTTAATATATTTATACTTATATTATTTTCATTGTCCAAGTTTGGATAGTATTGATATACACTGAATGTTCACTCTGAAAGGTAAGGAATTCTGTGCACATCCACTGTTTCCCCCTTTTTTTTTTTGATTGCTAATATATTTTTAGTTTTTCTAGTAGATATCTTTATTACTTTAAATATTATGCTTTTTCTGTCCTTAGGTACCAGCTTTAGATAATATCTGCTAACTCCCTGTTATTAAAGATGAGGAAAATAAGTGTACCTCTTCCCTGTTACCCTCTGGCCTCCTGATTTTTGTTAAATTATTATTACTTTTTATGGCATATTCAAATGATAGAATTCTATACAATTATTAAGAGGAATGTAGAGCTGTATAAATTGATCTAGAAAGATCCACATGTTAGTGATAAAATCAGGTTACAAAAAGTATGACCCCACTTTAAAAAAAAGTACACAGGTGAGCATGAGTGCACACAGATACCCATAGAGGCTGTCTCTGAGAGGTTGGTATATAGGACTTTCATGTTGCATTTTCAACATTTTTGTGTCATCTGAAGTCTTTACAATAAGTACATGTTACTTTATAGGAAGCAAACATTGTTTTTTTAGAACCAGGACTAGGAATTAAAATTAATAGGTTATTGCTATTTTAGGGGGCTATTTCTGCTTTATTCAGTGAATTTATTTTTTAAGTGGTTTTTGTCAAAATAATACATATAGTCCAAGAAGTCAAATGGTATTTGACTATAAATAAGGCTTCTAAGAAAAGGAGCACTTCTCTGTCCTACCATTCCTCAATTTAGTGGCTTTTTCCCCACAGAAGTTTCAACTATATTAGTTGTTTCTCTTGGTATTTACTGCAACCATATTTCTTGGACTTCCTATTATGATAAATAACTTGGCTTGTACTTCCTATTATGATAGATGTGGATTTAGCTCTATAACGCCTTCCTTTTCATATCTTTGTAGTAACAATTTATTAAATTCTATGAAGTTTTATATGTCACTGTGACAAATACCGTTTACTGTTGAATAAGAACACAACTTCCTGTAGGTCCATCTATGTGGGTTCAGCTGGAATCTAGCCTTAGCCTGATCCTGCAAGTAGCTCTGGAGCATGAAGGGCACTGGGGCCGGCAGAATAATCCCACCCCTGCCCCCGCACTGCCACAAAGATATTCCTGTCCTAATCCCCCAAACCTGTGAATACCTTAGGTTACATGGCAAAAGAGAATGAAGGTTGCAGATGGAGTTAAAGTTGCTCATCAACTGATCTCAAAGAGGTTATTCTGGAGTATCTTGGTGGGCCCAATGTGATCACAAGAGTTCTTAAAAGAGAAGGAAGGCAGAAGAGAGACGAAGATGTGAATATGGAAGAAGAATGATCAGGCCGATGCTGTTGTGGCTTTGAAGACTGAGGAAGGGGGCCATGAGCCAAGGAAAGCTGGTGGCCTCTTGAAAGCTGGAAAAGGCAAGAAAACAGAGTACCCTATTGCTTCCAGAAAGGAGCACAGCCCTGCCGACACCTTGATTTTAGCTCAGTGAGACCCGTGTTGCACTTCTTACCTTCACATCTGTAAGATAATAAATTTGTGTTGTTTTAAGCCACTATGTTTGTGATCATTCGTTACAGCAGCAATAGAAATCTAATACTGGCACCACTGAGTTGTGTCCCCTTGTGGCAAGAGAGCTAGCTTTTTGTATTCCCATATCAATCAGGCACTGGCTGCAGTCTGCCCTTAGGGATTGGGGTGGGTAACCTCCAGGCTAGGGAGGCACTGTCCTGCTGAGGGCAACTCTCAAGAGAATGGTGTGATTGTTAGCCGTGAGCAGTTAATATACAGCTGGGTAGTAGGCATATTGGCCCAGTAAAAGGGATCTGGGTGGGACACCAACAGTCTCCACTACAGTGGGTAAATCTAAGCCAACATTGCTTGTGTAAAACAATAGTTAAGTGTCTTCTGAAACTG
>NW_020185323.1:275567-297968 GCF_003031525.2 Neophocaena asiaeorientalis asiaeorientalis
TTGGATTCTTAATGTAAAGTCCCTGTATTCTTCCAAAACATATTGATTAACCTCACACTTTTGAGTATGCGTGCATGTTAAAATTTTAAGAGCAATCCCTAAATGAATTACTATTGGCTGAGGACAAATATATTTCAAACATACAAATAAGCAATCTAAATGAAGCCAGGAAAGGAAGAAGAAAGAAGCATAGAGAAAGAGTAAATAGGAAGCATAAAAGATGGTAAAAATAAATCCAAATATATCAATAATCACACTTCAAAAGGAAAAATGAACAGAATTCACAATGTGATTCTATAGAAACATCATCCTGTGTAGACCTAAGTAGTGGGATTAGAGCCACAGAAAGGAAATGTTTATAAAACATCACCGTTCAGTGGAGAATTCTCCAAGCTTCAAGATGTAATAAAGTCTCTTTTAACTTTCCTTCTAATCCTCTCGCCCTCACCCCCAATCTGGAACAAACTCAGTTTCTTTTACGTCATGTGCTCTTTCTCGGATTACTTATATTTTTGGTTGAACTATTTTCTTGAGTAACTCTTATAAGTGTGGGAGGTAAACTTTCCGAGTTCTCGTATGCTTAAAATATCTTTTGTTCTCATACAATTCAAGATTGACAATAGTTTTCCTTTAGAATTTCGAAGACATTGCTCCATTGTATTCTACTGTCTGATGTTGCATGATGTCAGTCTGATTTTGAACTTTCTGGGTAACCTTTTCTTTTGTAATTTTTTTTGTTTTACTTTGAAAGCCTTGTAGATTTTCTTCTTTTATCTTGGAGTTTTGAAATTTCATAAATTTGTCTCGAAATGTGAGTTTTTACAAACTGAATTAGAGAACTTTAAAAATGCATGTTAGTGTCCTTTTGCTGTGTGTTCTTGTCATTACAGAGAAGATACATATTAGTTAACATTTAAAAACCAAAGCCAGCGGGAGGGTCTAAACTCACTCCCTAGATTGTGAGATTGAGAGCCCCAACATAAGTGCTCAGTAAATATGAGAGGGAGGGATTCAGAATCACGGAAATGAAATACAGTGTTCTTCTTTCGTTATACGCAGCATTCTTTAGATCCTTTCATTCTGAAGATTCAGTTTGCCTCAAGCAAATTGTGCTTTTTCAATAGACTTTATTTTTTAGAACAACTTTAGGTTTACAGAAAAATTGAGCAGATAGTACAGAGAATTCCCATGTATCTCCCTCAGACCCACACACAGTTCCCCTTATAATTAGCGTCTTACATTAGTGTTGTACGTTTGTTACAATTAATGAACCAGTCTTGGTATGTTATTATTAACTCAAGTCTATACTTGATTCAGATTTAGTTTTTACCTAATATTACTTTTTTTAATCCAGGATCCCATCCAGGATATCATGTGACATTCAGTTGTCATGTCTCCTTAGGCTCCTCGTGGTGTGACAGCTTTTCAGACTTGCCTTGTTTTTGATGACTTTGACAGTTTTGAGGAGTAATGGTCAGGTATATTGTAGAATGCCCCTCTGTTGAACCTTTTCTGATGTATTTTCATGATTAGACTGGAGTTACAGGCCTTGAGGAAGGATATCACAGAGGTAAAGTGCCATTTTCATCATATCCCATCAGGGTACATACTATCAACATGACTTCTCACTGTTGACGTTGACCCTGGTCACCTGGCTGAGCTAGTGTTAGTCAGCTTTCTCTTTTTTGTAGTTATTCTTCTCTCCACTTCCCATTACTGCATTCTTTGGAAGGAAGTCACTATGTGTGAAATATCTATATAAATTATTTGTAATTCTGCACAGGAGGTATGTATTTTCTCCTTCATTCCTTAATTTGTATCAGTTCGGATTAATGGAGATTTAGTTTGCATTTTGGGCTATAATCCAATATGACTTTATTTTCTTGCTCTTATTCCAGCTTTGTTCATTGGAAGCTCTTTCTGTTGGCTCCTGTGTCCCTTTGAGATACCCCCATCAATATGTTTAGCAAATTGTATTTTAATAATAATTTTGATTATTTCTTCCCTGACATAGTGTCTATCCTCTACTTCTGGAATATTGATCAGTTAGATGTTGGAGCGCCTAGATTTTTCCTTCATAACTTTTATATATATATATATTTGGCCACACCACGCCGGCATGTGGGAATCTTAGTTCCCCAACCAGGGATCAAACCCATGCCCCCTGCAGTGGAACCATGGAGTCTTAACCACTGGACTGCCAGGGAAGTCCCCTTATTAGTATTTTTCATCTGTTTTTTTTCTTTCCCCCTCTGTTTTCTAGGTTAGTTCCTTAGTTTTATTTCCAGCCCACGAATTTGGTCTTTTAGGCAGGTTTTATCATTCAGCCTATTAATTAAAAGACTTAGGTCAGTAATTATATTCATTCATTCATTCATTTGCTAAGAACCCTTTTTGTGTCTTCGGTTGTTTCTTTTTCATTGCAATCTGTTCTACTTTTTGTATTTTACTCTTCTGTTACGGGATTGGTTTTTCTCCAAGATCTGGCAACTCTTGGCTTTCAGTTTATTTTTATGAATAAAAGGATTGTTTTAGTTAATATAGATAGCTGGAGTGGGTTTTCTTGGCAGCTCTGTAGGTCTGCTTTCCTGGCAGGGGCTCCTTTGAAGAGGAGGGCTGGGTGCAGGTTCAGTGTGAGGCCAGGTTGTAGCAGCAGGAGGCCTTCCTTAGAGATAGGTAGGGGCAGGGAGTAGTAGGCAGGTGCAGTTCCATGGAGGACTTACCGGAAAGCTAGAGGGATGGAACCTGTTTTCTATTTTCTCTTCCCTGACCCTAGGATAGTGCCATTGCTACTTTCTCAGGGTTTTACACCCTCATTAGGGCCAGTTAGAGAACTATCTTGGACTTTTCCTGCCAACAGTTCTGTTCAGGTGAGGGGGAAAAAAGGGCCAGATGGAGTGAAAGGAGGCTAATTGTCCCTATTCATGCCACTAAATTTTGAAAATACATAACTCTGGGAAGGCATACTTCCTCACCTGCTTTTCTCAAGGCTGCTTTGGCAAGAGCCCTTGTGATGACTTGATCTGTGGTTTCCTGTCCTCTGACTTCTCCTCTGGTCCCCTCTGCTGTCAAATGTCTCGAATTTCACAAAAATTTTGGTCTTTGAATGGCACTATTATATTTTTTTAAAACTTTTTATTCTGGAAATTTCTAAATATATATAAAAGTAGAGGGAATAATATAACGACCCCCCATGTACACATCCCTCAGCTTCCACGATTAACACATGGCCAATCTTATTTCAGCTACATTCCCCCACTATCTTTAACCCCTGCCCCCCCCCCCATTATTTTGAGATATATCCCAAACGTATAATTTCACCAGGAAATACTTTCGTATGTATCCCTAAAAGACAAGGACTCTTTAAGGAAAGCTATATTACTATTATCACACCAAAGAAATTAATAATAATCCCTTAATAGTATGAAATATCCTCTCAGTATTCAATTTTCCTCAATTATGTCAAGTTTTTTTCTTTTTATCATAGTTGTTTTTTTCAAATCAGTGTCTAAACAGGGTCTACACATTGTATGTGGTTGCTGTTAAGTTTGTTAATTCTCTTTTAATTTATCGAACCCACTTCCTCTTTTTTTTTCTTATAATTTATTCTTTCAAGAAACCAGGTCATTTCCCTATTGAACTTACTATATTTTGAATGTTGCTGATTACCTCCTTGTGGTGTCATTTAACATGTTCTTTTGGCCCCTATGTTACCTGTCAACTGATAGTTAAATCACCAGACATAATTAGATTCGAATTTGATTTTTTTTTTTTTTTGCAAGACTATTTCATAGGTAGCGGTGTATACTTTGTGTTGTATTGCAAGAGGCAACACATAATGTCTGATTACTTCTCTTTTGGGAGCATTAAAACTGATCAGTGGTTCAAGTGGTGTCAGCCTAAATCAACCATTATAAAACTTCCCAGCAGCTTATCACTTAATGTTTGAGCAGCTTTTAATGATTGCCTATTTCCATGATTTCATTTGGGATTACAAAATAGTGATGTTCTAACTTAATTATTTGTTCTTGAACAAATAATTTATAAGCTTGAATTCTTTTAGAAAAAAGAACATTTTCCCATCAACTATTTGGACACTTTTAGATTTACTTCGTTATAGGGAAGGCAGGATATGAAAATTGACATGAAATGGATAAAGTTTTCAAAAAATACAATTTACCAAAATTTACTCAAGAAGATACAGAGAATCTGAATAAAACCTGAAGAGTCTTATATCTTTTAAAGAAATCGAATCCACAATTTAAAGCCTCCCATAATGAAAACTCCAGGCCCAGGTCACTTCAATGGTGAATTCTTTCAAAATTTTAAAGAAGAAATAACGGCAGTCTTATTCAAATTTTTCCAAAGAACAGAAACACTCTCAAACTTATTTTATGAGGCCATCATAACCTTAAGACCAAAATCTAACAAGGAAATTACAAGAGGAAAATGAAAGTGTAATATCTCCCATGAACATTGACTCCAAAATCCTAGAAAAAATATTACAAATCAAATCCAGCAATATGTAAAAATGGACAATATATCATGACCAACTGGGATTCATTTCAGGAATTCAAGACCAGTTTAACGTTTCAAAATCAATGTATTTCATCTCATTAACAGAATAAAGGGGAAAAAACCACATTATCACTTCATCAGATGCAGAAAATCTTTCTTTTTTTTTTTTTTTTTGGCCACACTGCGTGGCTTGCAGGATCTTAGTTCCCTGACCAGGGATCGAACCTGTGCCCCCTGCAGTGGAAGTGCAGGAGTCCTAACCACTGAACCGCCAGGGAATTCCCCAGAAAAATCATTTAGTGAAATTAAACAATTATAAAAAATATAGACTCTCAACAAACTAAGAAGGGAACTTCCTCAGTTTGGTAAAGTGTATCTACAAAAAGTCTACATCACATTTAATGGTTAAATATTGAGATCATGGGACCAGGAAGTCAATATTAACTGCTTCTTTTTCAACTTTGCACTGGTGCTCCAGCCAGTTTGTCATCAAACTTTTGGATTTTGCCAATCTGATAGGTGAGAAATGGTATCTTTGTGTAACTTAATTTGCATCTCTTTTATTACCAGCGAGGCTGAGCATCTTTTCATGTTTAAAGACTATTTTATTTGCATTTCTTTTTCTTGAAATGTGTGTTCTTTTCTCTTTCCCATTTTTTTTATGGGGCAGATGGCCTTTTAGTTATCTATTTTTAAACAATTACATAAAGGAAATTAAACCTTTATCTGTGATGAAAGTTGCAAATATTCCTTATTTGCCATTTGTCCTTTTCCTTGGTTTGTGATGTTTTTTGGCATGCAGTTTTCTTTTTTCAATTTTATGTGGTCAAATTTAGCAATATTTTTCTCTTCTTGTTTCTGGATGCGTCCTAGTTAGGAAGGTTTTTACATTCCTGATTTATAGAAGAATTCACATATGATCTGTCCTAGACATGTGGCTTACTTTTTTACTATTAAATCTCTGTTCTATTTGGAATTTGTCAGATCCTATTTTATCTTTTTCTGTATAGCTAACAAGTTACCCCACTACCATTTATTAAAGGTCCATCTTTTCGCCACAGTATTGAGATGCCACCTTTATATGCCAAGTTTCCATACTCTGCTTATGTGCCAATACCCTACTTTAAATTATTGAGGCTTTGTAATATGCTTTTTTATATACTTTATTTATTTTTTCAAATGGAAATATAGGAGATTGCTTTATTATCTCAATAGGATAGATTTTTCAAAGGAACAGCACAATGTATATGCCATAAAGAAAAAAAAGATAAATTTAACTACATCAACATTTAAAAGTTTTCTGTCATAAAAGACACTATTAAAATGGTTTAAAAACATTGGACACTTATATAATATACAAATGTTCTAAACTATATGAAGAGCCAGAAATCACAATGTTAAAGACAACAGGCAACTCATTAAATAGGAACTTGGTCAAACTTAACAAACATGAATACACAGAAGAGAAAGGCCTAATGGTCGAGAAACAGGAAAAGATAATCGACCTCACCAGCAACGGCAGAAATGCAAGTTAATACAACTATCCCTGTCAAGTTTCCACCCAGTAAGTTTTCAAAAAATTAAGTCTGAAAATACAAAAATCAAAGAGTACACAAGTGTTATGGGGGAAGGGGGGGTGGAATTAGATTTCTTATACACTGATGGTGTGGATGAAAATTGGTACAAGCATTTTAAGATCAATTTGACAACATCTAGCAAAGCTGAATTATATGACCCAGCATCTTCACTTCTAGGTGTATTCTCCAGTTAACCTATGGCAAAGGCCAAAAGGTGACATCTACAAAACTGTTTTGTGCAGCATTTTTTTCAATAGACCTTTTTTAGGACAGTATTAGATTTACAAAAACATTGAGAAGATTGTAGAGAAAGTTCCCATATACCCCACACCCAGTTTCCCCTATTATTAACATCTTAAGTTATCATGGTACCTTTGTTACAATTAATCAACCATTACTGATATGTTATTATTAACTACAGTGCATACTTCATTCAGATCTCTTTAGTTTTTACCTAATGTACTTGTTCCATTCCAGGATCCCATCCAGGATACCACACTGGATTTAGTTTTCATGTCTCCTTAGGCTCCTCTTGGTGTGACAGTTTCTCAGACTTTTCTTGTTCTTTTTTTTTTAATTTATTTATTTTATTTATTTCTTTATTTTTGGCTGTGTTGGGTCTTTGTGGCTGTGTGCAGGCTTTCTGTAGTTGCGACGAGCTGGGGCTACTCGTATTTGCGGTGTGCGGGCTTCTCATTGTGGTGGCCTCTCCTGTTGTGGAGCACGGGCTCTAGGTATGCAGGCTTCAGCAGTTGTGGCTTGCAGGCTCCAGAGCGCAGGCTCAGTAGTTGTGGTGCACGGGCTTAGTTGCTCTGCAGCATGTGGGATCTTCCCGGACCAGGGATCGAACCCTTGTGCCCTGCATCGGCAGGTGAATTCTTAACCACTGCGCCACCAGGGAAGCCCAGACTTTCCTTGTTTTTGATGAGCTCTACAGTTTCAAGGGGCACTGGTCTGGTATATTGTAGAATGCTCCTCTATTGGGGCATTTGTCTGACGTTATTCTCATGATTAGACTGAGGTTATGAGCTTTGGGGCAGAAGAGCACAGAGGTAAAGTGCCATTCTCATCACATTATATCAAGGGCACATATCAACACGATTTGTCACTGTTGATGTTGACCTTGATCACTTGGCTGAGGTAGTATTTGTCAGATTTCTTCACTGTAAAGTTACTCCTTTTTCCCCTTGTTTTCTATTTCGTCCTCTTTGGAAGGAAGTCACCATGTGCAGCCCACACTTAAGGAGTGGGGAGTTAGGCTCTATTTCCTTGAGGTCAGATTATCTACATAAATTAAATGGAATAGTGCACGAGAGATTTGTCTCGTCTACATTTATTTATTTATTTATTTATTCAATCACTTATTTATATCAGTGTGAACTCTTGGATGCTTATTTTTCACTTTGGGTTATGCGCTATTTGGATTATTGCCCTATCAGTATCTGATAGGGCAAACCCCCATCACTGCCTATCTTTTTCAGGCGTTTCTTGGCTATTCTTGTCCTTCCTAAAGCACTTTATAATCAAGTCCAGGAGACAAAAATCTGATTTTTTTTTTTTTTGGCCACGCCCTGCGGCATGCAGGATCTTATTTTGCCAACCAGGGATGGAACCTGTGCCCCCCACAGTGGAAACACAGAGTCCTAACCACTGGACTGCCAGAGAAGTCCCTCTGATGATATTTTTTATTGCAATATATTAAATATATATACAGTCGATCCTTGAATAATGCAAGGGTTAGGGTTAACTACAGTGCGTACTTCATTCAGATCTCTTTGGTTTTTACCTAATGTCCTTTTTCCATTCCAGGATCCCATCCAGGATGTCACATTGGATTTAGTTTTCATGTCTCCTTAGGCTCCTTTTGGTGTGACAGTTTCTCAGACTTACCTTGTTTTTGATGAGCTTGTTTTTGTTAGGTACACAGTTAAAAATTTGTGTATAACTTTTTTTATTTATGTACTGTGACCCTTTGGAGGACCACAGGATTTTCTTAAATTAATTTTTATTGGAGTATGGCTGCTTTACAATGTTGTGTTAGCCTTCACTGCACAACAAAACGTATCAGCCATACACATACAGATATCCCCTCCCTTTTGGACTTCCCTCCCATTTAGGTTACCACAGTACACTAGGTGAGTTCCCTGTGCTATACATCATGTTCCCATCAGTTGTCCATTTTACATATAGTATCAATAAGGTTTATGTGTCAATCCCAGTCTCCCAATTCCCCCCACCCCACCCCTTTCCCCCTTGGTATCCATACATTTGTTCTCTACGTCTGTGTCTCTATTTCTGCTTTGCAATAAGATCATCTATACCATTTTTCTGGATTCCACATATATGTGTTATTATATGATATTTACTTTTCTCTTTCTGACTTACTTTACTCTGTATGACACTCCTTAGGTCCACCCATGTCTCTACAAATGACCCAATCTCATTCCTTTTTATGGCTGAGTAATATTCCATTATATATATATGTACCACATCTTCTTTATCCATTCCTCTGTTGATGGACATCTAGGTGGCTTCCATGTCCTGGCTATTGTAAATAGTGCTGCTATGAACATTGGGGTGCATGTGCTTTTTTGAATTATGGTTTTCTCTGGGTATATGCCCTGTAGTGGGATTGCTGGGTCGTATTGTGGTTCTATTTTTAGTTTTTTAAGGAACCTCCATACTGTTTTCCATAGTGGCTGTCAATTTATATTCCCACCAACAGTGTTTGAGGGTTCCCTTTTCTCCACACCCTCTTCAGCATTTATCATTTGTAGATTTTTTGATGATGGCCATTCTGACCTGTGTGAGGTGATACTTCATTGTAGTTTTGATTTGCATTTCTCTAATAATTAGTTCATGTGTTTGTTGGCCATCTGTATGTCTTCTTTGGAGAAATGTCTATTTAGGTCTTCCACCCATTTTTTGATTGATTGTGTTGTTTGTTTTTTTGATATTGAGCTGCATGAGCTGCTTGTATATTTTGGAGATTAATCCTTTGTCAGTTGCTTTGTGTGCAAATATTTTCCCCCATCCGAGGGTTGTCTTTTCATCTTGTTTATGGTCTCCTTTGCTGTGCAAAAGCTTTTAAGTTTATTTAGGTCCCATTTGTTTATTTTTGTTTTAATTTTCATGACTGTAGGAGGTGGGTCAAAAAAGATGTTGCTGTGGATTATGTCAAAGCATGTTCTGCCTATGTTTTCCTCTAAGAGTTTTATAGTGTCTGGCCTTACATTTAGGTCTTTAATCCATTTTGAATTTATTTTTGTGTATGGTGTTAGGGAGTGTTCTAAGCGGACTCTCAACTACCGCGCCACCAGGGAAGCCCTGTTCGGGGTCTTTTGTGTTTCTATACAAATTGTAAAATTTTTTGTTCTAGTTCTGTGAAAAATGCCATTGGTAATTTGACAGGGATTACATTGAATCTGTAGACTGCTTTGGGTAGTATAGTCATTTTCACAATATTGATTCTTTCAATCTAAGAACATGGTATATCTCTCCATCTGTTTATGTCATCTGATTTCTTTCATCAGTGTTTTATAGTTTTCTGAGTACAGGCTTTTCACCTCCTTTGGTAGGTTTATTCCTAGGTATTTTATTCTTTCTGTTGCAGTGGTAAGTGGGATTGTTTCCTCAACTTCTCTTTCTGCCCTTTCGTTGTTAGTATATAGGAATGCAAGAGATTTCTGTGTATGTATCCTGCAACATTTTTGTGTATAACTTTTGACTCCCCCCCCAAACTTAACTACTAATAGCCTACTGTTGACTGGGAGCCTTACCAATAACATAAACAGTCAATATATGCTTTGTATATTATATGTATTATATGCTGCATTCTTATAATAAAGTAAGCAGAGAGAAGAAAAATGTTATTAAGAAATCATAAGGAAGAGGAAATACATTCGCAGTACTGTACTGCATTTACTGTAAGTTTACATTATCTGTTTACAAGATGAATTGTCTGCCTGTCAGTACCTATATCAATATTGTCCTATCTGATACAAAACACTGAGATATGTGTTATATGTGTTACTAATGCTAGACATCAAAAACGAAAAGATAATATGAAAAAGAAATTCATATTTATTTACAGGTGTAACGATTCATGCATTGATAATGAAGAAGCAGTAATATGATTGCTTTAAGGTAGCCTAGTGGAATCGATACGATTGCTTCATGGTAGCCTAGCCTATACACTAATGAATGAATCATTATAAAATTTTATGGCATACAGTATTACAGTCATATTCATTATACAGTATTGGGAAAATTGTTACACTTTTTAAAAAACCACTTACCTGTGATGATAGGCTGATATGAAGCTTCTCCCATTATGAGAGGGAGAGGCATACTGTACAATAATGTAATTCTTTGAGAGCAAAGTTATAAAACAGTAAGAAAACTAACATATTAATTTTATATTAAATATCACTCACCTTTATGGCTATGTAAGGCTGTCCACTGCAATACAAGTTTTGCATATGATGTTCTACTCGTGTATTTTTGTATATTTATTGAAAAAAATCCACTTATAAGTGGACCTGTGCGTTCAAACCTGTGTTGTTTAAGGGTCAACTGTACTTAGAATTAGTTGACATCCTTTATGATGTTAGGTCTGCCTATCCAAATATGGTCTTTTCCATTGTTTCAAGGCTACATTTGGTCTTTTAGGAGTTTTGTCATTTTCCTCATATAAGTTTTGAACCTTTCTTGTTAAGTTTATGCCTAGCATTGTTATTTATTCTTTTTAAAAAGTATAATTTCTGTCATATCAATGGAATTTGAGTGTTATGTGATGGAGTGTTATGTGTTTGTTCAATCTTTCCCATTGGCCCATAAGTCCTGACACATTTTTTCCCTTGACCTTTTATAAATTGATTTTTTTTATTGCAGTAAAATATACATAACATAATATTTTTATTATTTTAACCACTTGTAAGTGTACAATCAGAGGCATTAAATACATTCACAATGTTGTATACCCATCACCACTATCTATACCCAAAACCTTTTCATCATCCCCAACATAAACTCTGTACCAACTGAACAATAACTTCCTCAGCCCCTGGTAACTTCTATTCTGCTCTCTGTCTCTATGAATTTGCTTATTCTAGGTACCTCATATAAGTGGAATCATACATTATTTGTCCTTCTGTTTCTGGCTTATTTCATTAAGCAAAATGTTTTCAAGATCCATCCATGTTGTAGCATATATCAAAATTTCATTCATTTTTATGGCTGAATAATGTTCTCTGATCCATTTTTTATCATAAAATATGTTTATCATTCTTTTACCTGGTAAATAGTAGTTCTGGTTTCACTCCAATCCTTACTTGAACTTTTCTCTTTTTCAAGAATGCCATCTAACATTGTTGATTCTCAGTAAATATTGAGCGGGTCAGTGTTTCAGTGTAATTAAAGAAGTATTGCAACATAAAACAAGTGAAAAATTAAGGAAGAAAGCATCCAAAAAAAAAGAGCTTTCTCGAATTAGGAATTTTCAAATATTTATAATGTATCAGATAATTCAAAAAGAGAACAGAATGTCCTCTCTGTTTCATTTGATTGTTAAGCCCAAGGGAGCTTACTATGTTTCTTGTAAGTGAAACTTGAGTATAGGTAAATGAAGTCTATTACTGGTCACAATCCATTAAAATTCTTAACGTTATAAAACAAAGGATAATTATAAATATAGAGTAATAGTTAAAAGCAGAACAAAAAGAAATGATTAGCAATGTCAAGGCCTGTTATGGAGTGACATGCGTGCCTTGGTTTGATTTATCCCCAGCATTGCTTTTGGTTTGATTAGTAAATGTCTAAAAACAATTTTTTTAAAAAGAGAGAGAGATGAGTTATCTCTTCCTAAATATACAGGTTTTTCTGGGCGGGGCAGGGGAGTAGGTTGTTAACTAGTTTAAGGATGGTTTTGTATCATGGACAAGTGGCAGGTGTACTAAAGTTAGGGGAATTGGTAAGTACAACAAAATGTCATGAGGTAGCACGAGAAAAATGCAAACCATTTTGGAGTTTCCTTTGTCCTTCACTGTAGATGGTGGTCTCTCATTGTGCTTAGTGGTGATATTTATTTTTGCTCTCTTTTG
The DNA here is from genome assembly GCF_003031525.2 of Neophocaena asiaeorientalis asiaeorientalis. Lineage (NCBI taxonomy): Eukaryota > Metazoa > Chordata > Mammalia > Artiodactyla > Phocoenidae > Neophocaena > Neophocaena asiaeorientalis. Next base: position 287,764 of record NW_020185323.1, read on the forward strand.
TGGGGGGGAAGTTATGGGGATAGGGGCGTGTCGAGCTACCTTTAGATGACTGGAACAGGCTGCCAGCTCTCAGCATCTCCAAGTATTCTAACTAAAAACTATTGTTTGCAAAAAGAGTTAAGGTACTTCAAAAATATGTCCTGTGGGACTTCCATGGTGGCGCAGTGGTTAAGAGTTAAATTTTATTTAAAAATAAAGGTATTCATTCGAAAAGATGAATTTTCTGCAGTGTTGGCTATAATAAATTATCGCACTTCCTCAATCTGAACAGCAAATGTAAGGCTCTGTTTCAGCTCTACAGCTTACACGAGTTTAACTTTTTTAAAAAGAGGTTGTACATTCACATGATTAAAATAGCAAAGTGAGGGCTTCCCTGGTGGCGTAGTGGTTAAGAATCCATCTGCCAATGCAGGGGACATGGGTTCGAGCCCTGGTCCGGGAAGATCCCACATGCCGTGGAGCAACTAAGCCCATGTACCACAACACCTGCACTTGTGCTCTAGAGCTCACAAGCCACAACTACTGAGCCCACGTGCCACAACTACTGAAGTCTGCATGCCTAGAGCCCATGCTCCGCAACAAGAGAAACCACCGCAATGAGAAGCCCGTGCACCACAAAGAAGAGTAACCCCCGCTCGCCACAACTAGAGAAAGCCCGTGCACAGCAACAAAGACCCAATGAGCCAAAAATAAATAAATAAATTTATTTATTTTAAAAAAAGTCCTGTAAAAATGATAGCATTTATTATATTTCCTTATAAAAGTAATACATGTTAATTGTAAGTTTAGAAATGGAGAAAACTATAATGAAAACAAATCCATGATATTATTTCCTAGAGATAAGATAACCATGATTATATTTTGTTGGCATATGCATAAGGTTATGTATTGCAGCATTGTTTATAATTGCAGAGGTTTGGAAACAACCCAAGTGGCCATTAATCAGAGACTGATTAAATAAATCATGATATATTCACACAGTAGAATATTATTTAGCTATAAAAATGCTTTATGAGGCTTCCCTGGTGGCGCAGTGGTTGAGAGTACAACTGCCGTTGCAAGGGACACGGGTTCATGCCCCGGTCCGGGAAGATCTCACATGCCGCAGAGCGGCTGCGCCCGTGAAAAAACCAACAGTGTTTATTATTAAATGAGAAAAGCAAGGTAAAGAATAGTGTATACTTCCTTTTCTGAAAGAGTTAGGAATATATGAAATATATTCATGCTGGTTTGGATGTATTAGGAAAAGGAAAAGATAGATAAGAAATAAATAGAAGTGGTTATCTGTATGGGTGGGGGAGGAAATAGGGTTAAAGGAATCGTATTGAGAGTGAGAATACCCACACTTTCATTTTGATTAAAAAAATTTTTTTTTCCTATTTTTCTTCTGCAAGTTTTTTAGTTTTCTTAAAAATTTATTTACTTTATTATTTATTTATTTATTTTTGGCTGTGTTGGGTCTTCGTTGCTGTGGGTGGGCTTTCTCTAGTTGTGGCGAGCGGGGGCTACTCTTCGTTGTGGTGCACGGGCTTCTCACTGCGGTGGCTTCTCTTGTTGCGGAGCATGGGCTCTAGGCGCACAAGCTTCAGTAGTTGTGGCACATGGGCTTCAGTAGTTGTGGCTCGTGGGCTCTAGAGTGCAAGCTCAGTAGTTGTAGTGCATAGGCTTAGTTGCTCCGTGACATGTGGGATCTTCCCGGACCAGGGCTCAGAACCCATGTCCCCTGCATTGGCAGACGGATTCTTAACCACTACGCCACCAGGGAAGCCTTCACTTTGCTCTTTTAATCATGTGAATGTACAAACTCTTTTTTAAAAAGTTAAATTTGTATAAGCTGTAGAGCTGAAACAGAGCCTTACATTTGCTGTTCAGATTGAGGAAGTGCGATAATTTATTATAGCCAACACTGCAGAAAATTCATCTTTTCGAATGAATACCTTTATTTTTAACAAAGACTGGTGTTGGGATTGAGAATATGCTTCCCCCAAATATAACACCTTGGTGTATTGAATATTTTAAGCTGAGGGAGTTTGAGAAAGAGCAGAAGCAGGAAGGTCACTCTGATCCCCTCCCCTGCACCCCTTTTGGAGAAGATCATAAAACCCTCATGTGATAGGTACCCTCCCTATACCTGGAAGAAAAGAGCATCATTATCTCCAAAGACAAAGGGACCCTGAGAAGAGTCCAAAGAGGTCTTGTTAAATTTCCCCCCGTTTGCTACATATATCTTGTACTCCTTGCCTCTCCTATTTTTCCACAACTGTCCACTCTTCATCAAACCTAGCATAAATATTCCCAGACCTGTTTCTTCGGGTCTTCATTTCGTTATGACGGCTCCTTGTCATATAAAACTTACATTAAATAAATTTATATGCTTTCCTCCTGTTAATCTGTCTTTGTCAGTTTAATTTTTCAGACCCAGCCTGGGACCTTAAAAGGGCTGAGGAGAGCTTTTTCCTCCACTACACTGGAGGGTTTCTGCTTTATGGTAATCTGAGAAACAGATTACCTGTTCGTTTTTTTCTTTTTTTGGCTGCACCGCGTGGCTTGTGGGAGCTTAGTTCCCCAACCAGGGATCAAACCTGGGCCCTTGGCAGTGAAAGCACAGAGTCCTAAACACTGGACCGCCAGGGATTCTACCTGTTCATTTTTATTTATTTATTTTTGTTAATTTTAATTTTAATTTTTGGTTGTGTTGAGTCTTTGTTGCTGTGTGGGCTTTCTCTAGTTGCGGCGAGCGGGGGCTACTCTTCGTTGCGGTGCGCGGGCTTCGCATTGCGGTGGCTTCTCTTGTTGCGGAGCACGGGCTCTGGGTACATGAGCTTCAGTAGTTGTGGCGCGCAGGCTCAGTAGTTGTGGTGCATGGGCTTAGTTTCTCCGTAGCATGTGGGATCTTCCTGGACCAGGGCTCGAACCTGTTTCCCCTGCATTGGCAGGCGGATTCTTAACCACTGTGCCACCAGGGAAGTCCCCACCTGTTCATTTTTAAATTGAAAGGAGTAGAGGTGATTTTGTTTTCTCTAAAGCAAGAGTTGATTGGGAGTGTAGATGAAGCTGAGATGATAGGCATTCTCTGGCCAGATGTGAATGAATGGGATCAGCTGGCTAGTAAAGTCAGTGCTTAGATGCCTGGGGGTAGTAATTTAATTTGTAATCTCTCGCCCCGAGTCAAGGTTGCTTGAGAACATACTTTATGTGAGAGTATTATATAAATATTCAGTAAAATGTCAGGAAAACGGCACATGTGTAGCAAATTTTCTGGAGAGTCTGAAAAGATTTGAAAGAATCAAGGTATGTAAAACTGTAGAGATAGAATTTTTACAGCTAGAGACACATATCAGAACAAAACAACATAAGAGCAACCAAACAAACAAAAACCCTGTCAGTATCGGTCATTTATTGACTGAGAAAAAATGGCAAAAAAAAAAAATCAATGAAAGAAGTGCTCTTAATTTGAGAATAAACTGACCCAATGGGGGAGGACGAGAGAAGGGAAGGGGGAAACAAAGTCCAAAAGAACTGCTAGAGATAGGAAGCTGCAGGAGTAGAAATCAAAGGAAACCACAAAGACCCAGATAAACCTGCCTATCTCCTGCTGTCTACATGGGTCAATGTTATAAAATAAAAATTGGTATTTCAGATGAAGAACTGCAGGGTCCTAAACTGATGAAAATTCTGTTTTTCAGCATTCCGGGTTTGACAAGGGGAAAGGCAGAACTGGTGCACTTTAAGGAGATTTTTGAAAAGGGTTGGGAAATTGTGGTGGTTGACCTCACAATTCCTGTATAGTTCTAAAACTGATTCTGCTGTTGCAGTGCTTACAAGTTACTTCTTAGACCATATGCTCATAGTAACATGGAGTGTCACATCTGTTGCATCAGTGAGAAAAGATATCATGAAAACAAGTAGCTATATGAGATTGAACAATTTGTAAGTATTGGAGTAACGCAGTGGTTCTCAAAGTGTGAGAATCCTCTTCTCAGTGTAACGTTTTTGAAATGAATCAATGTTGTGTTAGTAGTTTGTTCCTCGTTGTTGCTGCCTACTGTTCCATTGTATGAATATACCCACAGTTTATCTATTTGTCTGTTCATAGATACAGAATATTTCTGGCTTTTAGCTGCCATGTTAAGGCTGTTATGAACATTTGTGTACAGTTCTTTGTTTAGACATATTTTCATTTATCTTGGGCAAATATCTAGGAGTGGAATTTCTGGGTTGTATGGTAGGGTATGTTTAACTCTATAACAGACTGCCACACTGTTTTCCAAAGTGGCTGTACCATCGTGCACTCCTATCAGCTATGTATGAGTGTTCCAGTTTGTACTGCATCCTTGCCAACACCTCGAAGTATCAGGTGTTTGAATTTTAGACATTCTGGGGGGAGGTTACATATAGTAGTCTCTTACTATGGTTTTAATTTGCATTTTCTGATGATTTTTGAGCATCTTTCATTGCGTGCCTGCTTTTTAAAAATTTGTAAAATACTAAACTCAAAGAATCTAGCCTGTACCTGTGGAGTCATCTGATTCCAAAAGTCTTAGGACAACATGACAACAGCACAGCCATTTCACCTTGGTATAAATCTCTACAATTCACAATACTCTCACGGTCAGTACTGTACACACGTTTCCTGACATATGATATTTTGAATAAACATTGGCTGAATTATGGTCTAATGAACTGCTTAAAGTCAGCAGTCACTATAACTAAGGGTAGGAAGGGTTTTTCAGAAGGTGATGTATCTGGTTTAACTTGAATATTTCAGTATCTTATTTTATTGGGCCTTGAGGCTCCCAGAGGGAAATAGTGTTTAAGATTATTTTAAAATAAACGTTCACTGACAGAATCCTTGAAACTAGAAGCCTAGAAAAAGACTCCTGTCTAAAGCATTTCTTTTTTTTTAAAATTAATTAATTAATTTTTATTTGGGGCTGCTTTGGGTGTTTGTTGCTGCGTGCGGACTTTCTCTAGTTGCGAAAAGCGGGGGCTACTCTTTACTCTTCGTTGCGGTGCGTGGGCTTCTCATTGCGGTGACTTCTCTTGTTGCGGAGCATGGGCTCTAGACGTGCGGGCTGCAGTAGCTGTGGCTCGCAGGCTTAGTTGCTTCACGGCATATGGGATCTTCCCGGACCAGGGATCGAACCTGTGTCCCCTGCATTGGCAGGCGGATTCTTAACCACTGTGCCACCAGGGAAGTCCCTAAAGCAATTCCTTAAAGATACAGGACATGCTCTCTCCTGGACTTAGATTCACTAACGTTCCCATTTTGCAAATGAAGAAACCAAGTCCTCTTTCAGCTATAATCAATGCTCACTATTTTGATCTGCCTCACGACAATTAGGTAGTTCTTTTATGTGATTAGATTACTTACATTTCACAACATGGTTTGGAAGAAAAAGAATATCCCTGTTAGCACTGACAGTGAGATGTTTTCCTTTTTTTCTCTAAGATAATTAAGTAAAATGAACCTCTTGATTTTCTGGCTTGCGATAGTCAAATATTCATAAAATCTTTTCCTCCAACATTTTATGATGAAAAATTTTCAAACATACAGAAAAGTTGAAAGAATGTTGCAGTGACCACTCATATACCTACCACGTAGATTCTACAATTAACATTTTACTGTACTTGTTTTATCACTTATCTATCAATCTATCACTCGTTCCATCATATTTAAAAAAATATATTTCAAAATAAATGACCACCAGTACACTTCCTCTTAAAAGCTTATAAATTCTTTTTTTAAGGGTGGAGTCTGTGGGTATACATATGCACTGTTGCACACATGTGCCTGTTTTCTGGAAATAAGAGGTGCTGGTGTATTTCCTAAAATAAAGATCTCTAGATATTAACCTTTAGGGCAGTGGCTCTCAACTGGGGACAATTTTGCCCCTCAGGCGCCATTTGGCAATATCTGGAGACATTTTTGGTTGTCATGACTTGGGTGTGTTACTGGCATCTAGTAGGTAGAGGCCAGGCGTGCTGTTGAACATCCTAGGATGCACAGGACGGCCCCCTGCAACAAAGAATGATCTAGCCCAAAATGTCAGTAGTGCTGAGGCTGAGAAACCTGTTGTAGGAAATGGTAAACTTATCTCTAGAGATACCTAGAAACAAAGTGGAGCATAAAGTTCTTTCAACACACTGTAGGAGAGCTCAGTAAAACTAAGAGGAAACAAAGACTTGAAGAAAAGTTTTTTGTTTGTTTTTTTTAATGATCCTTGTTGTGCTTGTGAAATTATTTTACTGATGTATCTTGTGCTCATCATTTAATTTCTTCTGTTCCTCATTTGTTAATTCATTTAGATCTAAAATAATCATGTGTTTTCTTGCAAAGTGATCTGAAATCTGCAGATAACAAGGGACAAATAGCTCGACATTTTCGAGATGACAGCTGCCACACACAAACACCTCCTAACGAAAGAACAAGCCATCTCGGGAGTTGGGGAGGAAAGGGACAAGTCGTATTGGAATAGGGGTCTAAACGAGACACATGGATTGATCTGTTTTTCTAGTTTTCATGTACATCATTGTTTCCTGAACCCCAATAGCATCTCAATTGATGCCCTCTGAACAGAGTTTGCTCTGAATTTCTCATCTCTACTTTCTATTACATGCACATACTCGAGAAGAATAAAAATAGAAGGAAAGCAAAGAGTTGAAAGACAAAAGCAAAAATGTAAAATCATACCCAGCAACAATTATTCATTCATGGCAATTACCAACGCAGGTTTGCCTCTGAATAAGTTAGATGTTCCTTTTCCATGTACCCACCAACCTCACCCTCATCCCCCATCATTACCTGAATGTCATAGCAACTACCATGGAGAGAAGGAGTGCAAATCCTCATAATTTCTCCTGCTACTGGAAAAATAGAATACCATATTTGAAAATCTCCACTTTATTATTGCACTCCCTCAAGCATCACAAATGCAGACCGACTTTCTGGACTGATTTTGGTACATACATGGAAATTTTGTGGGTTTTGTGTGTTTCTTTTTCCTTGAAATTATTTATTTACTAATTTTTAAAATATATAAGCCATTCACATAGTAAAAATTCACCAGATGCAGGAGGATATACAGTGCAAATGTCTCCGTCCATCTTACGTCGTCGCTCAGTGCCCCAAACAACCATTGTTGCCAGCTCTTTCTGCATCATTCCAGACACATTATATGCCTATCCAAGCAAGTACTTAGAGAATCTCCCCACTCTTTCTTATGCAAATGCAAGCTTTCTGTACACACTGTCCTGTACCATGCTCTTTATTTTAAATGAGGTATAATATACATCCAGTAAAGGGCATAACTCATGAATTTTCATATAAGTATACACCTGTGAAACCAATCAAGGTAGAGAATGTTATCAGTATGCCAGAGGTTCCATGGTATTTAGTGAAGCCAAGAATCTTCAATCTAAAAGAGGCCTCCTCTTCTGAAGCTTTGAAGTGGCAGTAAAATTTTTTAAGTATATTTTATAATTTTACATTTATTTTACTTTCTAATTTTTAAAAAAACTTTTATTGGAGTATAGTTGATTTACAATGTTGTGTTAATTTCAGGTGTACAGCAAAGTGAGTCAGTTATACATATACATCTATCCACTCTTTTTTAGATTCTTTTCCCATATAGGCCATTACAGAGTACTGAGTAGAGTTCCCTGTGCTACACAGTAGGTCTTTATTAGTTATCGATTTTACATATAGTAGTGTGTACATGTCAGTCCCAATCTCCCAATTTATCCCTCCCCCACCTTTCCTCCCTGGTAACCACAAGTTTGTTTTCTACATCTGTGACTCTATTTTCGTTTTGTAAATAATTCATTTGTACCATTTTTTTTTAGATTCCACATACAGGTGATATCGTGGTATTTGTCTTTCTCTGTCTGCCTTACTTCACTCAGTATGACAATCTCTAGGTCCATCCATGTTGCTGCAAATGGCATTATTCCGTTCTGTTTTATGCCTGAGTAATATTCCACTGTATGTATGTGCCACATCTTCTTTATCCATTCCTCTGTCGATGGACATCTAGGTTGCTTCCATGTCTCGGCTATTGTAAATAGTGCTGCTATGAACATTGGGGTGCATGTATATTTTCGAATTATGGTTTTCTCTGGATATATGCCCAGGAGTGGGATTGTTGGATCATATGGTAGTTCTATATTTAGTCTTTTAAGGATCCTCCATGCTGTTCTCCATAATGGTTGTACCAATTTAAATTCCCACCAACAGTGTAGGAGGGTTCCCTTTTCTCCATACCCTCTCCAGCTTTTATTGTGTGTAGATTTTTTGATGATGGCCGTTCTGACTGACTGGCGTGAGGTGATACCTCATAGTAGTTTTGATTTGCATTTCTCTAATGATTAGCGATGAGCATATTTTCATGTGCTTTTTGGCCATCTGTATGTCTTCTTTGGAGAAGTATCTCTCTCTATATATTTTTTAATTGTATTTATTTTTGGCTGCATTGGATTTTCATTGCTGCACACGGGCTTTCTCTAGTTGCGGCGAGCAGGGGCTACTCTTCGTTGCGGTGCGAGGGCTTCTCATTGCAGTGGCTTCTCTTGTTGAGCACGGGCTCTAGGCACACGGGCTCAGTAGTTGTGACTCACAGGCTCTAGGGCGCAGGCTCAGTAGTTGTGGTGCACGGGCTTAGTTGCTCCGCGGCATGTGGGATCTTCCTGGACCAGGGCTCGAACCCGTGTCCCCTGCATTGGCAGGCGGATTCTTAACCACTGCGCCACCAGGGAGGTCCCTGGAGAAGTATATTTTTTTAAAGTAACACATTTTCATATATGCCTTTGCTCCTTTGCCACTCCAGTCACAGGTGAATACCTAGGTCCCTAACACCTACTGTCAATATATTCTTACTTTTTTAAAAAGAATAAATGGTAGAACTGATATCCCACTATTTACTCTGGATTCAAAGTAGTCTGGAAAATGCTAGCAATTTTGAGAGAGCAGAATACTTTGAAAAGCATCGTTTTAATTTTGGCTCTACCACCTCATGGCTTTGTAATTATGGACAAGTTACTCAACCGGTTTCTTCATCTGTGTAAGCAATAATGTTTACTTGGCAAGGCAGTTGGAAGAACTGCAAGTAGTAAATATTTGGTGCCTGGCACATAGTAGCTGTGATCAGAAGAGATGGTTGTAGGCTTGAGGGGTGGAGAATTGGAAAGAGAAACTCTTCAGAACTACAGCAGAGAGGACTTTTCTTCATGATAACCAGTAGAAAATTTATTTTCCTATACAAAGTTTGAGATTCTCTTTCATCACCAAAGAAGTATGAATACATTTTGGGAACTTATTAATCTGTTTTTCTTTGAGAATATCTGCCTGGATGTGACATGGTTGTGGTGATCTAATTCAAAAACAGTTTAGGGTCCATCTGGTTTCCCGGATATCACCTTTTCTCTAAAGTGCCATAGTTTGGAGGTGGCGACATCAAGATAAAGGATTGTCCCTTGGGGACTTGGCTAGCTGCCCAGACCAGGCTGACCAGGTTGGCTTCAGCCTTGCAGATCCAGAACCTGAACTTTGGTTTCCATGGTCACAGCATTGTTTATACTCTGAAGGGGCTGACCCATGTTTAAAAGAGGCAGAATGACAATTTATCAATTTTTTAGCATGGGAGATATTCTGTTTCAATTGCCAGAAGACTCATGGCTCTTGGCCATAGTAACTGTCTTCTTGTTGAGGGAATTTGGAGAGATGAATGAGTTGTTATAAAAGAAAGCAGTGACGATGGAATCAAGAGAGATGTGGTGAGTAAGCTCAATGGGTTGTTCATCCTGGCTGTGTGTGTTTCTTCTCAGCCAGTGTAGGATAAACATGGCCCACTTTGGGTTTCTGGGCTTCCTTTTCTAGTCTGGAGCCTGACTACTCCGTTTTTGGGGCGACACTTTCTCCAAACAGGTGCAATTCAGTTGACTTAGTTTCCATCCCATGTGTTACAATCACATTTGGTCTTTTTCCTTTCTGAGATTATAGTCAGGATACAGAGATAGATCTTGGGGGTGGGGTGTGTGTGTGTGAGTGTGTGTGTGTGTGTGTGTGTGTGTGTGTGTGTGTGTGTGTTTGGGGGTGGGTGAGAGCTCACATTAAGAAAAAATATCTAAAATTAGATTTGACTGTGAACATTTATTCAGAAGTAAATCCAATTTGAAGTGAATATTTATTAAGAATTTCCAGAGCCACT
>NW_020185323.1:298075-352530 GCF_003031525.2 Neophocaena asiaeorientalis asiaeorientalis
AGCCTGTGCCCCGCAACGGGAGAGGCCACAGCAGTGAGAGGCCCGCGTACCGAAGAAAAAAAAAAATAAGAGTACCTTTTTGGAGATTGATAAACAAGGACCACAGAGGACTATATTCAGTATCTTGTAGTAACTTATAATGGAAAAGAATCTGAAAAAGAATATATATATATATATATGTATATATATATATATGAAACTCAACCACTTCACTGTACACTTGAAACTAACACAACACTGAGCTGGAGTGGAAAGAGACAGCATTGTAGCTGTTTGGAATTTTAGTATCTGACTGCTATGGACCGAAAGTTTGTGTTCCCACCCCGACCCCCTTCATATGCTGAAATCCTAACCCCCAGTGTGATTAGGAGGTGAGGCTTTGGGGAGTTGATTAGGTCAGAGCCCTCACGAATGAGGTTAGTACCCTTATAAAAAAACACAAGAGAGCTTGCTTTCCCTCCCATTGCTCTGTGCCGGATGAGGATACAGCAAGAAAACAGCCAACCAGGAAGTGGGCTGTCACCACACACCGGATCTGCTTGCACTTTGATCTTGCCTCCAGAACTGTGAGAAAGAAATGTTTGTTGTCTAAGCCACCCAGTCCATGGTACTTTGTTATAGCAGCCCGAACTAAGACACTGACTTTTGCATATTTTACAGAAACATCTGACTGTGTGAGCACGTAGCTAGGACTCTTCCCTGGGACCTTGGAAGGTGCCATGCAGTGAGGGGCCCTGAAGTTTCACAGTAAAACCACATCGGCCGGGTTAGAGGAGTCCCAGATGTGACAAGCCTGTCAGATTCCTCCTGCAGGCAGTCTGTACATTTCCCATGTGGATTTCTCTAGTTCTCTTTCACAGGTCAGCTCTATTCTCAAGGCTCACGCATGAGTTTTACAGAGGAAGCCAAATGTGCTAAATGACTAAATAATGGATATTTTAAAACCATATTTTAACCAGTCCAATGACCATTTAATTTCTTAAATACTTACTGTACCTGCTTGGAGTGTTGCAGGGAGGGGATGGGGATGGCAATAAAGGCTTGCTAAAAGAGGCGGTCCAAGAGGGAGGGGATATATATATATACATATAGCTGATTCACTTCATTGTACAGCAGAAACTAACACGACATTGTAAAGCAACCATACCCCAATTTAAAAAAAAAGACGCATAAAAGATTACAAATGCTGTGCTAAGACATCACTGCCTCTATGAACGTGCTTGTGGCTTTAAGAACTGCCCAAGAGGACAAGCTACCTTACAGCCAAATGATCCTTGATTATTTTTGGCGGACTTTATGAATAAATTATTGGCCTGAGGTGGGCGATACTGAAGGAAGTGACAAGCTAGATGCCCACTCTCTCTATAGAAGAAATGGGTTTAAGTAGCCGGAAGAGAATGGGATTAGCTATTAGGAAAAACGATTTTATTTTGAGTAGAGCATGGACTATAAGGCAATTATGGATCTCTCTTTCTTGCAGCTCTTAGTGGATCGTCAAATTCTCATCTTTCTGAGGCAATTTAGACATAGGTTTATTTGATGTTAGGAGAATAAGCAAAATCACTGCTCAAGATTCCTTCTAGTGGAAACCACATTCAGTATGTGTTTACCTTGTTTAAAGCAAATCCAATATTCTAAATTCAATTTCAAAAACAAAAGTGTGCGGGGCAGGGGAACAGGGGAAAAAAAGGACTTTTTCATGTCATAAAGAACACCTTACAAGTTTAGTTTACAGAACAAGCTGCCTTCTAGTATGTTTAATCTAGGGGGTCAGTAAATTACAAACATGGACCAAATCTCGGCTGATATCTGTGTTTTTTTTAAACAACAGAAATGTATTTTCTCACAGTTCTGGAGGCTAGAAGTCCAAAATTAAGGCATCAGCAGGGTTGGTTCCCTCTGAGACCTCTCTCCCTGGTTCGTAGATGGCTGTCTTCTACCTGTGTCTTCACACGGTCTGCCCTCTGTCCTGCTGTCTGTTTTTTCTAAATAAAGTTTTATTGGAACACAGCCACGCTGGCCATTTGTTTACGTATTGTCTGTGGCTGCTTTTGTGCAACAAGAGCAGAGCTGAAGAGTTGCCACAGAGACCATATGGCTCACAAAGCCTAAAACATTTGCTATCTGGCCCTTTACGAATAAAGCTTGCCAACTCTTGGTTTGTATTACGATGAGGTTGACCAAAATTCAATCACATACATAGTGTTTGATATGAGATACAGTTTGGTCTTACTTACACGGTCCATGAAGAATTTAATCAGGGTACATTTTGTAGGTTGAGGATTAAATTTTCACATTTGTGAAAATCCTAAATAAATAGACCTCCTCTCACAACATCTGTTCTTTTCTAGTTATGGCAGCTAAGTGCAGCACTGACTAAATAAACAAATTATTTCATGTTGAATCAGATTATGTGGACATACAACAATGTTAGGATTCTGTGATTGGCTTTAGGAAGGAAGTGCTTAGATGCTGTTCTCACCATAAATGAAGTAAATGGTTTAGATTATGGCATTGCTGACACGGTAAACTGCTTAAAACCAGAAGATGATTTGACACTAGACTATACTACCCATTGCTTCATTTTCTATTTTACTATAATATACTACCTTTAACTTTTGATGTCATTTTGTCAGCTTTTTAATCTTGCTTTCTGATATGCTCCATGCTATCAACCTGAATGGAATATTCAAGTTGCCTTTAAATTCTTTCTGTAAAACCTTAACTTTTCAAAATTCTGCATCTTACGACAGTTTATGATTTTTTTTTTCAGTTTTGGTTTTTCCTTCCAGGTAGAAAAATGTATTTTGGATCCTATGTGCGATTTCTGGTATGAGCTGATGTCCTTTGACAGTGTTATGGATTGAATTGTATCCTCCTTCCTCCCTCCCCTCACAGCCAAGAAAAAACATATCTTGGAAGCCCTAACCCCCAGTACCTTAGAATGTGACCTTATTTGGAAATAAGGTTGTTGTAGATGTAATTAGTTAATATGAGGAAGATGTAATCATCCTTGAGTAGTGCGGACCCCTGATCCAATATGAGTGATGTCCTTATGTGAAGATGGCCATGCGAGGACTGAGAAACACAGGGAGACTGCCATGTGATGACAAAAGCAGAGATTGGAGTAATGCAGCTGCTGCAAGTCAAGGAACACGAGAGATTGCTGGCAAACCAGCAGAAGCTAGGAAGAAGCAGGGAAGGATTCACCTGCAGGTTCTAGAAAGAACATGGTCCTACCAACACCTAAATTTCAGACTTCTAACCTCCAGAACTGTGAGACAATAAATTTCTGTTGTTTTAAGCCACCCAGTTTGTGGTACTTTGCTCTGGCAGCCCTAGGAAACTCTTTTACTAAGTAAAGATCAAGTTTTGTGAGACTGACTCCCTAATGCCTATGCAGTAGGGATATGAGAACACAACAGCGAAACTCTTACATCGTGCAAGTTTTTAATATTTTCCATTGGTTACAAATTCACTTTCACTGAAATAGTCTAACAAGTGCCTTGTTGAGTTGAGTTTTCCTGCCTTTTTCTGCCTCTCCTCCTGCCTTTCCCTCTCTGAGAGAGGACTCTTATCCAGAAGTGAAGAGAATGGCAAAAGCCATGACTCAGATTATCCATTCTCAGCAGTTCGTGATATGTGGGGAATTTCCATAACTCTCTAGTGCAGTCTTGGAAGCCCACCTAGAGGCCTGGATGTCATCTTGAAGAAGTACTAGGGAAAGAAGGGGCCCTATACTTTTGTTCCTGATAAGAAGCTACGGCCCTGACAGGGACCGAAGGCTACCCTCCACCTCAAAATGTGAGTGCACTTCCAAAGCTGGGTTTCAGAACAGTATCAACTGGACCCAAGCTACCAACAGATTTTTCCCTTCTGGTTCAATCAAGATTTTAACTCAGAGTTAACATAATTCACTTTAATGGCTCCATCTGTAGGAAAATTTCTCCTCCCCTCACCTTTCCTCCACCTAGCTAAGGTAAAGAAAGCGAATCTTATCTGCTTGATAAGAAAGAGCTAACTTTTTGATCTGCTGTTTTATACATGGTTAGCCTAATAAGTCAAGTAAAGAAATAGGTGTTTAAGGTCCTTGGCAGCAACGTAAGGCATCATTTGAGTGACCCTCTTTATAATAGAGAAGGGTGGTAATTGCAGAGATTTATGGATCCAATGATTTACAGCTGACTTGGCAAAATCAAATCACATGAATAATATTTAATGGTGAATTATTTATTTCATTTACTGAAGAATACTTAATGTTTCCACAAGTGTTAACATGTGAAAAAGCCCACATCTGACATTTGTATAGTGTGAGGTAGGGGATCAAGGTTAATTTTTTTCCATATAGATATCCAGTTACTCCACCACCATTTATTGACAGGGCTTTTTTCTCCATTGGATTGTTTTTGTGCCTTTGTTCAAAATCATTTGACTATATACCTTACACCTTTCAGTCACGTGACACTTTATAGTTTTCAAAGCTCTTTCATGTTCATTTCGTTCATACAACAGCTTTGTGAGGTAGGCAGGGCAGGTATTATTAACCATATTTCACATATATGCAAACAGACTCAGAGAGGTTAAGTGGCTTGTTTAAACTCACACAGCCATAAGTAGCAGACTGGATAAGAAATGGCCTCTGAGGAATCATCCAGTCCTCACTGCTGTATATTGTGCTCCCCATCTTGTGGTCATAGGGTATGGCTTTTATTTCAACCTCCAGTTGCTTGCTAAACATCTGAAATTCTTTGCAACATCTTGAATTCAACATGTCCAAATGGAACTCACCTCCAGTTGTGTCCCCTTTTCCCTACCAAATCTGTATTTCTTCAGTCACTGAGGCTCAAAACATTGGCTGAAGTCTTTACTTTCTTTTTTCTTTTCCTCACCTTTTGCAACCAATCAGCTATTAATATTGGACTGCTGGTCTGTTTTCTTCTCTACTGTTCCTCACAGCTGACCTTTCCACTGGGACTTGTCCCACTGCCACACCCCACACTTTGGGTCTGGATCATAGCAGAAAAGTCTCCTTTTCTCTAGAGTAGTGGCTCTCCAGTCTATCTGTACATTGGGACCTGCTGGGGAGCTTTCTTTCTTTCTGTCTCTTTATTCCTCTCCTTTCCTTCCTTTTTATCCCCTCTCCATCCCTCCACGCTCCCTTCCTTCCTTTCTTTCTCCCTCCCTTCCACCCTCTTTCTTTCCTTCCTTCTCTCCTTTTTTCTTTCTTTCCCCTTCCTTCCTCCTTTCTTTCTTTCTTTCTTTTTCTTTCTCTCCTCCCTCCTTCCCTCCCTTCCTCCCTCCCTCCTTCTCTCCCTCCCTTCCTTCCTTCCTCCCTCCCTCCCTTCCTTCCTTTCTCCCTTCCTTCTTTCACATGCATAAAATTCACCCTTTCAAGGTGTACAAGTCAGTGGTTTTTAGTATATTCACAAAATGGTGCAACCATTAGCACTATCTAATTCCAGAATACTTTCATCACCCTCAAAGAAATCCCATACCTGTTAGCTGGCATTCTCCTGGCGAGCTTTGAGAAAGTATTAGTTCCTGGGCCTCACTTCCAGAGATTTTTATTTAATTGGTCTGGGGTGGGACCAGGGCATCAATATTTTTTAAAAGATCCCTGGGTGATTCTAGCAGCTTCCTAACACATTGCTTTTTATCAAGTCAGCCTCAGCTCAAAAACTTTCAGGGATTGTTTGCTCAGAGCAAAATCCATCCTGGCATTTAAGTTCTCCTGGGACCAGCTCCTGATTTCATACCTGTCCGGCTAGTCACTGTCTTTCCCTCTCTATGGCCTCTCTGCCTCCACCAAACTGTCTTAATTCTTGTCTTTTAAAACCCAACAAGCCACATTCCACCCTGAGCGCCTATCAGAAATTCTGTGACCGGCTGAAGTGGGGAAACCCCTAGGATTAGGGTGCTCTTTATGGAAAGACACAAAATACTGGGATATTTAATTACCTCACAGCAACCTGGAATGATTACAGTTCTCAAAAATAAGACTATATTTTAAGTATGTAATATTAAGAAAATCACAGCCAGGAACAAACATGTCTCTGCGAAAAGACAATTGTTTTGCCTCGATATATGATTTATGCATTATTTATTTTGTTGGCTTCTAGCAGATAAGCAATAACAAGCACCAAAGAGAGAACAACTTATAACAAATATGTTAGCAAGTTGTTCTTGCACGTGTGTGTGTGTGTGTGTGTGTGTGTGTGTGTGAGAGAGAGAGAGAGAGAGAGAGAGAGAGAGAGAGAGAGAGAGAAGGAGAGAGAGGGAAGGAGAGAGAGAGAAAAGTGGGAAAAGACCATCCATGCTGTAGGTGGTTAGAGGTGACCCTGGACGCCCACCCAGCTTCCCCCGCACTCCTCAGGGGTATGGTGGGCATGTTCTGTCTTCCTAGTTGTAAGTCCTTCAGAGGCTGGGCTGTGCCCTTCAGTCTCTGCGTCCTCTGTGTCTGACACAGTGGGTGCCCGACCATTATCTCCTCTACATAACCAAGGACGTGGCCCAGGCTTTGGGCTCACACAGACCTTGCCTCCTGTATTGTGGAATCCTGGACAAGTTAGCTTCCCTGCCTCATTTTCCTCATCTGAAAAATGGGGAAAACCATGCCTGTGTCAGCTTAAACGGGATAACATTGTTGGAAGACAAATCTCCATAGGTCTCTTGCATATCTGCCAGGTTGGTAAGCAGAGGCACTGCTCATAAAAAGAGAGCTTTTGTTCCAGACCATGTTTTCAAGGATGTTTGTCTGCCAAACAGCCGTGAAAGCTGGAGATAGTGTCTCTCCCTGGAGCAGAGGGCAGACTTTTTGCTGTCATGTATAATATAGACAATGTCTCCTTCTGGGGCAAGAGCCAGGCAGACTTACTGCCCATTATAAAAGATTTGGGTTCCTTAAGCTGG
The DNA here is from genome assembly GCF_003031525.2 of Neophocaena asiaeorientalis asiaeorientalis. NCBI lineage: Eukaryota > Metazoa > Chordata > Mammalia > Artiodactyla > Phocoenidae > Neophocaena > Neophocaena asiaeorientalis. Next base: position 304,985 of record NW_020185323.1, read on the forward strand.
GGTTCCTCTCCTGGAATACAACCCACTATGTGTGCAGGTTTCACCTGGCCTTCACTGCATTACCTTTGGGGAACTGGAGCTTGGGAAACTGGGCAAATGATGATACTTTGGATACTGCCTCTACTGTGAGTAATAAACTATGCTCTGTCCCTAATCCTTTGTCTTCTGCAGCGTCCATGAAACTGTGGCAGCCCAGCTTCTTAGCTTGCAAGATGGGTAAAACCTCAGACCCTTTGTAGTTCTTGAGAAATTTATGTAGATCACTTAATGCAGCTCTTGACATGTACACAGAAGGCTTTCACTGAGTTGTAACTAAATGTACAATAATGGCTGATGACGGACTGTCAGAAAAATGCCATCAACTGGTAATATTTTTACTGCACTCTTCCAAAAAGTAAAATATGGAAAAGCCTCAGAATGGCTAGTAGAGGGAAAATACACAGGGACAGCCATGTCAAGGAGCTCTGGCCCACTGGGAGGAGGGAGCAAGTTTACTAAAGGCCAAAAATTCAGCTTCTCAGGCCCCAGGTAACAGTTTCTCCCTCTGCTCTCTTTTCTTTTTTTTTTTATAGATTTATTTTACTTATTTATTTGTTTGTTTTTTGGCTGTGTTGGGTCTTCGTTGCTGCGTGCGGGCTTTCTCTGGTTGCGACGAGCAGGGTCTACTCTTTGTTGTGGTGTGCAGGCTTCTTATTGCAGTGGTTTCTCTTGTTGTGGAGCACAGGCTCTAGGCACGCGGGCTTCAGTAGTTGTGGCACTCAGGCTCAGTAGTTGTGGCTTGCGGGCTCTAGAGCGCAGGCTCAGTAGTTGTGGCACACAGCCTTAGTTGCTCCGCGGCATGTGGGATCTTCCCGGACCAGGGCTCGAACCCGTGTCCCCTGCATTGGCAGGTGGATTCTTAACCACTGCGCCACCAGGGAAGCCCTGCTCTGTTGTTTTCTGACTTCTAGGACTTGGGAAGAAAATAAGGTAGTGTGTGGGAGACCAGGGCCTTAGAGTAAGAAGGATTTCTAGAAGCTGAACCTTTTAGGAAGGATACTTGGGAAGGAGGGGCCAAGCCCCAGGCTCCAACATCAACTGTGTCTAGACTGAGGCTACACTGGACCAGCCAGGGTGGCTCCTCCCCTGGAGGGAACCCACTACCAGATTCCATCAGGAGAGGCGCTCAGGGCTCATTCCTGTCTCACTAAGTCCTGCCCACGGACCACAGAGCTTTCCTCCTGAGGAGGGCTGCCTCCATTTTCCTTTTTAGAAACTTTGTGTCTTGCAGGCTTGCCAAATATTTAACATATTTGTTTAGCATATCTTTCCCCCACTAGAATGCAAAGTCCATAAGGGCATGTTTTTTTTTTTTATATATAAGTTGAAATTTTTAATTTATTTTTTCCAGTTTTATTGAGATATAATTGACATATAACTTTGTATTAGTTTAAGGTATACAATATAACGATTTGATATTTGTATATGGTGTGAAATGATCACCACAATAAGTTAACATCTATCACTGCACATAGTTATGTTTCTTTCTTATGATGAAACTTTTAAGATTTACTCTCTTAGCTTTCAAATATACAATATAGTATTGTTAACTATAGTCACCATACGGTACATTATGTTCCCAGATCTTATTTATCTTATAACTAGAAGTCTGAACCTTTTGCCCACCTTCACCCATTTCCCCTGCCCCCAATACCCAGGCCTCTGGCAACCACCAAATCTGATCTCTGTTTCTATGAGTTTGATTTTTTTAGATTCCACATGTGAGATCATGCAGTACTGCATTCATCTTTCTTTGTCTGACTTATTTCATTTAGCATAATGTCTTCAAGGTCCACCCACATTGTCACAAATGGCAGGATTTCCTTCTTTTTAATGGCTTAATAATATTCCATTGTGTATATATACCGCATTTTCTTTATCTGTTCACAGACACTTAGGTTATTTCCATGTCTTGGCTACTGTAAATAATGCTGCAATGAATATGGCAGTTTTTAAATTTTTTGAGGAACATCATACTATTTTACATAATGGCTGTACCAATTTACATTCCTACCAACAGTGGACCAGGGTTGTCTTTTCTCCACATTCTTGCTAATAATTACTTCTTGTCTTTTTGATGACAGCCATTCTAACAGGTGTTAGGTGATAGTCTCGTGGTTTTGATTTGCATTTCCCTAATTGTTAGTGACAGTGAGCACCTGTTCATGTACCTGTTTGCCATTTGCATATTTTCTTTGGAAAAATATCTGTTCACTTCCTCTGCCCATTTTCAAATAATTTGTTTTCTTTTTGCTATTGAGTTGTTTGCACTTTTATATATTTTGGATATTAACCTCTTATCAGATATATGATTTGCAAATATCTTCTCCCATTCCATAGGTTGCCGTTCATTTTGCTGATGGTTTTCTTTGCTGTGCGGAAGCTTTTTAGTTTGATGTAGCCCCACTTATCTATTTTGGGTTTTCTCTCTATTTTGTTTACTGCTATATAAACTGTAAACAATGGCACAGGAAGTGCTGGGTAAGGAGTCTCTACTTGTGTTCTAGCCCCACTTCTGCCCTCTCCCTCTGCAATAGCCCCCATTTCTTAACTTCCTCAATGCTTTGTCAGCTGCCTCTCCTAACCTATTTCCTAGTTTTTTAACCTCTTCTTCTGCAAAGAGACTTTAGGCAACCCACAGAGGTCTTGGAAAACACTTCCCCAGATTCTCAAAAATTCTCTAATTAACTCTTTTTTTCCTGCCAAGTTGACAGTGGGTTTTTTTGTTTTTTGTTTTTTGCGGTACGCGGGCCTCTCACTGTTGTGTCCTCTCCCGTCGCAGAGCACAGGCTCCGGACGCGCAGGCTCAGCGGCCATGGCTCACGGGCCCAGCCGCTCCGCGGCATGTGGGATCTTCCCGGACCAGGGCACGAACCCGTGTCCCCTGCATCGGCAGGCGTACTCCCAACCACTGCGCCACCAGGGAAGCCTCAAGATAACAGTTTTAAAGAGCAGATATCCCAGTGAAAGAAGATGTGATGCCTGAACTTCCCACCTGGACCTAGATGACTTGACCCCTTTATCCTGAAACTTTGGGTGGGTGGTGTTGGAGGGAGAAGGCAGCAGGAATGATGTGGGTGCAGAAGTCATTTCTCAGCTCAAACCTGTCCATTGGCTGCCCTGCCATTCAGATTTAGAGTCAAAGTCCTTACCATGACCCATAAGGGCCTCTGCACTGATACCCCTGTCACCTCTCTGCCTTCCTCTGCTGATTTTCCCCTTGTTCATTCTGTTCTCACCACACTGACTCCTAGCTGCTCCTTCAGTGTGCCAGGCCTGCTTCTCATGCAGGGCCTTTGCACAGGCTGTTTCTTCTGTTGGGAATGCTCTTCTCCCAAAAGCTACATGGTTTGACACTTCATCTCTTTCAGCTCTTTGCTCAAATGTCATCCCCTCAGGGAGGACTTTTGTGTTTTTGTTTTGTTTTATTTATTTACTTTTTTGGCTGCGCCATGTGGCATGTGGGATCTTAGCTCCCTGACCAGGGATCGAACCCGCACCCTGTGCAGTGGAAGCGCTGAGTCTTAAACACTGGACCGCCAGGGAAGTCCCAAGGAAGACTTTTCTGACCACCCTGTTTAAAATTCCAACCTCCTCCCTCTCCCCTGTGCCACTCCCTATCCCCCTTCCCTGGTTTATTTTCTTCACAGCATTTTTCACCATGCTAAATACTTTATGCATTTGCTTATCATATCTTTTTCCCACTAGAATGCAAAGTCCATGAGGACATGGGTTTTCTGTCTATTTTGTTTACTGCTATATCCTCAGAATTTAGAGCAGCACCTGGAACCTAGTAGGTGCTCAATAAATATCTGTGGAACAAATGAATTAGTAAAAGAGTGAATAGCCTTCCCATCCATTTCCTCAACCACAGGATCTGTTTGAATGATCATATGTATGTGCATAGGTGGGGTGGAGACCCCCAAGAAAATGATCACATTTAATCCCAAATTAATGGAGTGTGGGAAAGCAGCGCTCCAGAAATCCACAAATTACCCTAGGCAGTTCAGATTAATGGAAGGAATGATAGGGCAGCAGGCTAGAGACCCGGTTTAAAGTCAATCTTTACCACTAATTGTTTGGGCAAGTTATTTAACCTCCCTGGGCTTCAGTTGTATCATCTGTAAAATGTGAAGGTTAGAATAAAGAATCACTGAGAAAAAGTATGTAGCATGCTATGGCTAAAAAATTTTTTTCACTTGTATTATCTCTGAATCCTGTGAGGCAACCAAGGCAGGTAGATAGATATGAGAGAACACGAAACATTTTTGTAGTCTTTGTTAATTGAAATCCCTCTCTGGACCCCAAGGAGGGGGGATCCCATAAGTGGAGGACCCTTTGTTTGCTGAATAGACGATGGGGGACAAGTTTGGACTTATGAGAGGGGTAAACTGCTTTAGTAAGAATCAGCTGAAAACAATTTTCTCTTTCTTTTTGTGTCTATATGGGATGATGTATATTCACTAAATGCACTGTGGTCATCATTTCATGATGTATGTAAGTCAAATCATTATGCTGTCACCTTAAACTTATACAGTGCTGTATGTCTATCATGTCTCAATAAAACTGGAAGAAAAAAAAGAAAAAGAATCAGCTGAGATAGTAAGGACAGAAGCAGAAGCCTGGAGAAGCAGAAGAAGAGAGGTGGCAGAGCTCTGCTGCGGGAGATCAGGAAGGGGCGATCTTGTGGCGAGATGAACTAATGGGGCGTGGAAGCGAGAAATAGCAAGATGGATTGAATTTGCTCTGCTGGGCATGACGCCGTCCCTTCCTACATCTACCTCAGAAAATCCAAGTCACTTCTGAATGCTTTGGCCCAACTGAATTATCTCAGGAGAACAGAAGTTGGTGTGGACCCCATGTGGAGGCTGCCAGAAAGGAGGTGACAACCAACACCTTGGCCACATGATAGCAAAAGGAGAGCTCAGGCTCATCGGATGACTACCATGCTCAAGATGACTACCATGGGCAGCCCCTCCTATTACAAGTCGTTCTTGTAACGACTTCTTAGGGTATGATATTGCCCATTTCCCCCTGAATATCATATAAAGGGTCTGCTATAGATTGAATGTTTGTGTCCTCTCCAAATTCGTATGTTGAAACCTACCCCCCAAGGTGATGGTATTAAGAGGTGGGGCCTTTGGGAGGTGATTAGATCATGAGGGTGAAGCCCTCATGAATGGGATTAGTGCCCTTATAAAGAGACCCCAGGGAGCTTCCTGGACCCTTTCACCAAGTGAGGACACAGCAAGAAGATGGCTGCCTATAAATCAGGAAGCGGGTTCTTATCAGACGCTGAATCTGCTGGTGCTTTGATCTTGGACTTTCCAGCCTCCAGAACTGTGAGGAATCAATTTCCGTTGTTTATAAGCCACACAGTCTATGTTATTCTGTGATAGCAGCCGAACAGACTAAGACAGGGTCTTATTTATTATTTTAGTCTCTCATCAGTTTATTATAATGAGACATTCTTTTGCCTTGAGCTTAGTAATTGCTTTAAGCAGTAGAGCCTTCCTTGGCCTGATAAAATAGTCATCATGTTAAGAGTCATTAGGGTTGGACCTGAAGAAATCTAGAGCCTTTGCTTAACACTTTGACTTCGCAACTAGGTTTTTGATTTTGCACACTTAGGTAAATGGAAAAGCACTTTGAACTCACTTTTGGATAATTAGCACAAAGAGAAAAAGGCTTTGCAAGTCACAATGTGGCATGGTTCAAACTGAGCAAATGAGAACAAAAATCAACACTCCGATATTCATACAAACCTTCTGCCACAAAGAATTTTCATTTATTTTAAAGTGATAAATCTGGGTACTTATGTGATATGATTCTTCATAAAACTGTTAATCAAACTCACATCTATTTTGTAGCATCTCATACATAACTCTGCAATTGGAATATTTTAGGAAAATATATTATCTGAATTTTAAAATATCACTCCATTATAACTATTTATCAGCAAAAATGAAAAAAAATGTATCTTGGCTAGTTTGGTTTAGTCAGTTATTGCAATGGAAAGTGTTAGATGTATTCAATAAATACAATTATAAATAATACAGTGTATATCTGCTTCCAATGTATACTCCCTGATAAACATCCAATATAAATAAAGAAATATAAATTGGGTCTGGAATGGACATTAAACATGCTTTAAAAGTGAATGTTTATCATGGACAGGTAAAAGACAAAAAAGTCCTTTCTCCATTTTCGTTATTTTGTTAAATCCAAACATAAGTACTTCTTGAGTACATTTACTATCCAGTATCTTATTCAGACTTTTCCCAGATGAGATAGGAAGGTATAAATAAAATAAAGATGGAGACTTCGGAGGTAATTTAAAAATCTGATGTGTTCTAAACAGCAGGACATGATTATCTTGTGCCAGTATGTTTGGAAGATCCACAGATTGACTTTTAGACACTAAGCTTTGCTTACGCTCAACTTCATTAAATGAAATTAATTCTCGTGTGATTTGCAGGCGCCTTTCAAAAGAATCTTCTTTTTTCAGTAGCATAGAAGCATTCATTTGCCTCACTTGGATTATCCATATTCTTTTTCAGCTCAGCAGTTTCCAGCTCAGTTTAGAAAGTCATTTCATCCTCGGGTGGAAGTGCATTTCCAGATATATTGGGCACTTTTGATCCCTCTTGGCTCAGAGGCCTTCCTTGAAGATCACAGTCAGTGAAAACATTTTTTCTGTGAATGACAACAATTGAGAGAATCATGGGTAACTCTTAGAACTGGTGAAATAAGCAGTTCATTTTCAACTGGTGTGGTTCTCTCGCAGATTAGCAGATGGGTTGCCAGTCAAGATTAAAGGAGAATACTGAGGATGGAAAGAAATGAAAACTTAATTAACTTCATTCTCGTGTCAATGGACACTTAGGTTGTCTGCACTTTTTCAATATTACAAATAATGGTGGAATACTTGTAGATGCTTCCTTGAGCCTATGTAGAAGATTTTCTCTAGAATATATTCCCATAAGTAGAATTGCTGGGTCAAAGGGTATATACATCTTTAATTTTCCTAGATATTATTACATTGCTCTCCGCAATGCTAGTGCCAATTTACACCCTCATCAGCAGGACATGAGAGCTTCTGTTACCCTACATCCTCACCAGAACTCAGTATTATCTGGATTTTTACCTTTTGTTGGTCCACTGGAGGTAAAATTGCATTTCATTACTGTTTGTATGTCTCTGATGAATAGCCATATTGGACATCTTTTCACATATTTACTGGTTTTTAAGCTTCCTCTTCTGTGAGTTACGAATCCATATTCTGCTGGCTTGTTTCTTGTTTTTCCCTGTAGGAGCTTCTTTTAAAAATACGCTTTGTAATTTTATGTCTTGAAAATAGCATCTAGTCCATGGATTTTTTTTTTAATATTTATTTATTCATTTGGGTGCTCTGGATCTTAGTTGCGGCACACGGGATCTTTAGTTGCGGCATGTGAACTCTTAGTTGTGCCATGCATGTGGGATCTAGTTCCCCGACCAAGAATCAAACCAGGGCCCCCTGCATTGGGAGTGCAGAGTCTTATCCACTGGACCACCAGGGAAGTCCCTCATGGATTTTCTTTTCACTTTATCTTTTGGTACATTTTATAGTTCAGAAGTATGTCATTTTAATATAGTTGAATTTATTAATCTTGCCTTTTGTATGTTAAGAAATCCTTCCCTGTACTGTGACCACAAATGTATTTTTCTAAGTTTTGTTCAAAAATTTGTAAAGTCTTATTTTTCACAACTGGAATTTATTTTTTGGATTGTGTGTTTTAGTTCTCTACTGCCCTGTAACAAATTACTACAAACATAGCAGCTTACAACAGCACAGATTTATCAGCTCACATTTCTGTAGGACAAAAGTCTGGTAGAAAATAGCTGACTTCTCTACTGAGAATCTTACAAGGTTGAAATCTAGTTGTTGACTGTCTGTGTGCTCAACTGGAACTTGGAGTCTTCTTGAAAGCTAACATGGTTGTGGCAGAATTTTGTCCCTTGCAGCTGTAGGACTGAGGTCTCCATTTCCTTGCTGGCTGTTAGCCAGAGGCTGCTCTCAGCTCCTCTCAAAGCCATCTTCAAAGAATCTCCCTTGTGTGGAATCTCTCTCATGCTTCAAATCTTTCTGACTGAGAATTTCTTCTTCAGGACGAGTCCTACTGGTTTTAAGGTCTCACCTGATTAAGTCAGGCCCACCCAGGATAATTTCTCTTATAATTTTTTTTTTTTTTTGGCCGCACAGCACAGCTTGCGGGATCTGAGTTCCCCAACCAGGGATCAAACTGTGGGCCCTGGCAGTGAGAGCGCTGAGTCCTAACCACTGGACCGCCAGGGAATTCCCAATCTATCTTAAGGTCAACTGATTTGGGATCTTAGTTACATCTGCAAAACCCCTAAACAGCACTACCTCAATTTGTGTTTGAATAAATAACTAGGAAAAGGTGTGTGTGTACCATGGGCCTGTAATCTTGGAGGCCGTCTTAGAATTCTGCCTGCCACATCATATAAAGTAATGATTCAGATTTTTTCCATGTGGATCACTACTTTATATTCATTTTGGAAATTTAAAACATATACAAAAGAAGAGAAAATAATTTCATGAACCCTGATGTTCCCAGTAACCAGTTTCTGCGATTCCACATGGCTAATCTTGTTCCACCTAGCTCTCGACTTCCTTCTCCCCACTCCCCCAGATTATTTTTCAGCAAATCCATGACATACTAGTTCATCTGTAAATCTTTCCGTATGTATCTTTAAAGACAAGGACTTCTTTTCTTTCTAACTGGAACTAGCAAAACTTGAGGTTAAGGGCACCATCCTCCAGACTGCCAAGTCTGCCCAAGACTTCTGACACCAACTGCAAGTTCAGTGGTTTCCCCAAACCCCACAGGTTTGATAATTTGCTAGAGGGACACACAGAACTCACAGAAACCTATTATATTCACACTCACTTTTATTACAGGCAAAGGGTGCAAATTAGAAGATACACATAGGGCAGAATCTTGGATTGGGAGGGTTCCAAATATAAAGCTCCCATGTCCCCAGGGATGCATTACTTTCCCGGCATTGCTATGTGGCAATATGTGCATGGAGTATTGCCACCCCAGGAAGCTCACCCAAACTTTGATGTCCAGACTTTTATTGGGGTTTCATTATGTAGGCATGATTGATTGGATCATCACCCATGTAGCTGAACTCGATCTCTGGCCCCCTTCTGCTCCCAGAGGTCAGGCTGATACCCTGAGGCTCACAGCCCCAACCGTCTAATCACGGGGTTGGTCTTTCTGGTGTGGCCAGCCCTTACCGTGAGTCATCTCTTTGACGTACACTATCAGGCTGGGTCTAAAGGACCTACCATGAGTAACGAAGACACTCCACTCCTGTTCCTTAGGAAACGTTAAGGGTTTAGAGGTTACCTCCCAGGAACTGGCAATAAAAGCCAGCCAAATCCATCCTTCCTTCCTTCCTTCCTTCCTCCCTCCCTCCCTCCCTCCTTCCCAACCACAATACCATCATCACACCTAAAAAATTAAAACAATTCCTCTTTTCATCAAATCTCCAATAAATGTTCTAATTTTCCCCATTGTCTCATTAAAAAAAACAAAACAAAAGAGTTGATTTCTACAAATCAGTATCCTAACAAGCTTCACACATTGCACTCAGTTGATATGTATCTTAAGTTTCCTTTAGCTTAGAGGTTTCCTTTCCCTCTTTTTTCCCCCCTTTAATTTATTTGTGGAAGAAAATGAGTCATTTGTTCTATAGAGGCTGCCACATTGTGGATTTTGCATAAATTACATAACCATAAAATTCACCCGGATTCTGTTTACACTTGACGTATTTGAATTCATTTAGCTAGAGCAGCCAGTTCAAATACACCTTGTGATATACATTTCACAGGTACAAGTAAGCACTCTAAAGACCTTTGTGAAACAGTCATTAGTTTAGTGAACAGCTTGGTGGCTCAGGAACTCTGGAATATCTATCTATCCTTGATCCATCCTCCAAGCTTAATGCATGTTACCCTTATGTTTATATATACTCCAGTGCTTGGAAAACTCCAAGACGTCAAGGCCTATTTCTATATGACAGGTGACTTCATAGAGACCTGTTACTATAGCCCTGCCTAAGAGGATTTCTAAGAATAAAACAAACTGGCATGTCTGTTTGTGACTTGGAACCCCTCATGACCTCTGCCCATAAAGAGATGAAGATTTGACCAACAAGGGCTTTGTAGCTCTGGGGTCCACCTGTATAAACTCTGGGGGAAAAAAAAAACTGGAACTCTGGTTAGATTGGGAATATAGTTTTCTGGGCTCAGATGAACTTTAAGTCAGGATGCCACAAATTTACAGAATTCAACTGTAAAAATCTCAACTAAATAAAACTGGTTCTGTCTCAGAAACAGACATGTCTTTTTAAAAAGGTCTTTGAAAAGTACTCAGAGGGCTGAAATGGAGGATGTGAGTTATCTAATTCTGCTCCACTATAAAGGCGCTGGAGTCATGTCTTCCTATAATGTGATATGCCACGAACAGTCCTATTCTATCCAATGCATTTAGTGGTAGTGGTAAAAGCTGAACCCAGCATAAGTGCCTTTAAAAGGCTTATCACAATTGTCTCGAGATTGATGGATCTGCAGGTCTTTAAAAGAGCTTCATTGTCATGTTCAGAGGAGAAATTGGCCCCATACAATGAGTATGTATCAAGTGCTCTGAATATATTTTCAGAGACAAAGCTACTTCTCTCACCTGTGGCTTTAGTCCAGGTTTCTGTCCTGTTGAACACACCATCCAAGGATGAGATGGACACCATGACCATCCCATGGATCCTCTTGTGGCCAGAAGGAGCCCTTGGCCTATGGGACTCCATGAGGTATTCTGACCAAATGCCAAGGTGTTTGGCAGATTTAAAATACAGCTGCACCAACTGATCTGTCCAACAACAAACACAGCTGTGAAGCCCAGAGACCAGGCAAGCTCCTTTTGAGGAGCACGGGCCGCTAACCATGGTGGGTTTCAGGGACAAGGTCAGTACCTTTGTGCCTCCTTGGCTCCCGTCACTAGAATCTCCATTTGTACCCCCAAGGCCAGCTTCTGAGGAACAGAGGTTTGTTCACTGTGGGCTTGGGACCTGTCCATTGACAGACTGTCCCATGCAGGGAGGCTGTACACGTGGGAGAAAGTTTTGGGGAGGAAGAGAGCTCTGGATTGTTGTTCTTCCAGAGGAGAGCCTCTAGAAGGAACCTCATGTTGGGAGGTAGAGCCAGAAGGGGAGACTACTAAGTCCTGAAGAGTTGGCGGAATGTCGTTTTGCCTTGAGCCATGACTTTCTTCTCGGTCAGAAGGGATGTCAGGGACCCATGGTGTGGTCTGCTCTCCTTACACAGAGACCTGGTGTGCACCCAGCTTTAGGGCCAGAGAGTTTGCGCTTCAGCATCTAGAAGAGCTTCCATGCATTCCCCCTAGACTGGCTCTCATTCCTTTCCAGACCATAGCCCTCTGGTTCCATCTTTACCACCTGAAAGAGCACCTTCTTGATTCCAGCATTCCACTGACATTTATTCCGGGCTCTGCTCCCCTTTTCTTCTTCGTCACCAGAACGAATCTGTTCACTCTGCTCCTTGTCTTTTTCCTCCTCCAGCATCTCTGCAGTCTTTGCTTGTGGTGTACCGGGAATTCATCCTGGTACTGGGCCATCTTCTCTGGCATTGCCCTGCCAATAGCTTCTTTAAGTTTCTGTAGGGGCGCCTTCAGATGCACCCCCTGCCCCTAACACACAGAGATGAAGTTTTGGGGCAAGTGCGACCAGGATGTCCTTGTTGCAGAGCAGGGATGAAGTCACATGGTCACGCTCCTCAGAACCGATCTGGCTTTTCAGCTTCCAGGTTTCTACCTCCGTGCCCAGGAGGATCTCATGGATACCCTGGGTGAAGAGCTTCCTTTTGCACTGTCCCTCAGCAGTCCTGGCAGGCTGGAGCGACTCCTCAAGGCACTTCTCCACAGGTACTGGCAGGCCTTTGCGGAGAAAAGAAAACTGTGAATTCCCTGTCCAATACCACCCTGTGGGAATCTCTTTCATCACCCATATCACAGAAGGGGCTTCCTTCTGGAGACTCACTGAGCAGCTGCTTCAAGTCCAAATCAGTCAGAGAGACAGTAACAGTGACCTCCTAGAGCAAACTGCTCTCAGGAGCCGAGCAGAAGATTGAGAGCGAGGGATGCTACCCCATTCTCACAGGCTTATGATCCTCAGGCCTGTTTTTCCTGGGCCGATTTCTCATCCTGAAATTTCTTTAACATCTCTTTATCACTTCGAGCCTCAAGAACATTTCTTCTTCTTCTTCTTCTCCTTACCAGCGTTGAGAGTTGTGAAGCTCCTTTGGGAAAAGCTGAGCGTTGCTCATTTCTTCTCCCTGTTGAAAGTGTCATCCTTTTTCTTCCCTTCTCACTACCTTCCTGCAGCTTCTTCTTCTTCGGTGATTTTTTCCCCCTCTTTTCTTTAGTGGAGTTGTTGTCAGATTCTGATGTTTGTTGTAACTGCAGGGCTCTCGGGTTAATGTAAAATCTTCCGTACTTTGTGGTCAGAGAAGCACCATTTGAAGAAGCTCATCATGTATTTCAAGTCCAAATCAGTTGGTGGAAGAATGAGATTCATTATGCTCGTCCCCCATGATAATCAAGTCTCGTATATGGTCTTTTCTATGATTCTTTCCAACCTTGTTTCCAGGTTGAAGACCTGCCACTCCATCCTGTGAACTCTTCACCAGCTCTGGGTAGTACTCTGGGCAGCGCTCACTTTCTGGGTCAACAGAACAGTTGCTGCAGCCAGCTTAGGCTCTCAATGCTCTTCTGCTCTCCCAACCTCCTCTTGCCCAGATTTCTTTAAAAATGTGAGATTCAGAGGGCCTGGGAGAGAGGTGAACTTGATCCTGTTGGGTCCTGACATGACTACAAACAGTCTTGGCAGGTTTTACCATTTGGTTTCTTTGTCACAAGTGCAGGGGCTGCAAATGATCTCTCGCAGGCAGGATGGGCCAGGTGCACTGGTCACAGCTCTAGATAGCACCTGGGCCCTGAAGCATGCGTACCAATGGTGGCCCATGCACTTCCACGGTCCACGTCCACAGATCAAAAAGCTCTCGTGAGGGTCAGGAAAGAGAGGCAAAATCCCAACTCAAGGTTTGTACAACATCTCAGCAACAGCGAGGTGGCTCTTTGAAAAGCAGTCATTAAAAAAGAGCGCTTACTGAAAACTCAACAATAAGAAAGTAAACAACCCAACTAAAAAATGAGCAAGAGATCTGAACAGACACCTCACCAAAGAAGATATACAGATGGCAAATAAGCACATGGAAAGATGCTCCACATCATATCTCATTAGAGAAATGCAAAGGAAAACGAGTTACCACTACACATCTATTAGAATGGCCAAATCTGGAACACTGACAAGCTCAAATGCTGACAAGGATGTGGAGCAACAGGAACTCTCATTCGTTGCTGCTGGGAATTTAAAATGGTACAGACACTTTGGAAGACAGTTTCTTACAAAACTAAACATACTCTTACCATAAGATCCTGTAATCCTGTTCCTTGGTATTTACCCAAAGGAGTTGAAAACTTAACTCCACACAAAAGCCTGCACGTGGATGTTTATAGCAGCTTTGTTCATAACTACCAAATTTTGGAAGCAATCAAGATGTCCTTCAGTAGGTGAATGGATAAACTGTGGTACATCCAGACAATGGAATATTATTCAGTGCTAAAAAGAAATGAGCTATCAAGCCATGATAAAACATGGAGAAAACTTAAACGAATGTTGCTAAGTGAAAGAAGCCAACCTGAAAAGACTACATACTGTGTGATTTCAACTATATGATCTTCTAGAAAAGGTAAAATTATGGAGACCGTGAAAAGATTGGTGGTTGCTAGGGGTTAGGACGGAGAGAGGGATGAACAGGTAGAGCACAGAGGATTTTGGGGGGCGGCAAAAGTATCCTGTATGGTACAGTAATGGTGGATACATGTTATTATACATTTGTCAAAACCCATAGGATAGACGGCCACCAAGAGTGAACCACTGGGCTTCCCTGGTGGCGCAGTGGTTGAGAGTCCGCCTGCCATGTAAACTATGGACTTTAGTTAATAATAATGTATCCATCTTCATTCATCAATTGTAACAAACGTACCACACTAACACATGATGTAAATAATAGGGGAAACCGGGTTGGTGGGGAAGAGGGGACATTTGGGAACTCTCTGTACTTTCTGATCAGTTTTTCTGTAAACCTAAAACTGCTCTAAAATAGTCTATTAATTAAAAAAAAAAAAAAAAGCACTCATACAGTGGGAGAACAGAACAGGCCTTCCACAAGGAGGAATCTACCAGATGAGAGTGGCATCTGGAGCACAGTGGAGAGTAGTCACCGAGCCCAGAACCTGGAGGGGACAAGGGGGTCGGGCTTCCTGAGGTCACACCCAAGCAGAGACCCCAGGAGCGAAGGAACAACCGTGGGCGCACTGCATGGGCCTGTGGCCTTAAGGGAGAGGGGAGTGGGGTCTGAGGGGGTGGGGCAGTGCTGAGTGGCCAGATGCTTGTGGTCAGAAGCCCAGGGAGGGGGAAAGGGGCCTGCCTCCTTTGAATGAGTGTTATGCCTTCACTGATCTCCTGGAACATCCCAAACATAATTATTTTTAAGTACTTTTTTCTGTTCTGCAACATTGACTTCACCTGTATTGGATTCATATCAGATTATTTTGTTAGAAGTTTTTTTCTGTAGCGTGAAATTTCTTCATGTGTTCTAGAATTTTTGTTTGCACATTCATTTGGAGCATCCTTTCCTTTCCTTTCCTTTTCCTTTGTTTTGTTTTCACTTACATCCTGACTTTGTCGAGTGGTTTGGCAATTGCCTCAACTCGGCATCCCTTTAGCAAGCAGGAAATTGAATACAAGTAACACCCACACCCTCTGTTTCCTAGGTTTGTCATTCCATATACTATTGAAGAACCACTGTCTGTGGAAAATGAAACCACCACTTCCACACAGCACCTGTGACACCTCTTGGAATGTGATTCTGCACCAGCTCACCTTCTCTCTTACCGGGTCCTCAGCCATGCCTTCTTTCCAGGCTGAGGCTCCAGCCTCTGTGTACACAGACTACATTCAAGTTTTTGTGAACTTGACCACTGTAGAGGTTTGGTACAGGAGGATGGCCTTCTTTCTATCTCCAGCTGCTTCTTCTGGAGAAACCAATCTAGAATCTTTGCTTGGGAGACAGAGAAAACCTTTCTGAAGTGAAAGGGAAGAACAAAGCAGAAATGCAGAGACAAGCAAAAAAGATGAAGGAAGCAAAAAAGAAAAAAGGGAAAGGAATTCATGAGTTCCCCATTTTCATCAAGCCCTGTTCTCTGCCTTTCCTGAAGTCTGACTATCTAACTCTTCCTTTAATTCCAGGACACACCTCAGTATCCTTCTACCCCTCCCTTATATATATTTTTTGCTTAAGCTAGCTCCAGTGGGTTTCTGATACTAGCAATCAAGAGGTACAGCAAATACATGTCTTTTGGGCCTCCCTTGACCCAGTGTGTTTGTGATTTCTGTGCCAAGCATCACAGCACTTACACTCTGGGACTTCCTGCTCCCAGAACTCCTGCTTTGGAGTAACAATCTTGACTCTCTCTATGCAGGGGGAGAGTTTGAACATCTCTCAATACAAGCAAACTTTGTCAGGAAGACGGGATTTGGTGAGGAAAGCAGAGCCACTCTATGGGTTGCGGGAAACCAAGGGCCTGAGGGCTTACACGACATGGGGAAGCTGGGGAAGTGAGGGTCTACGGGCACGAAGCACTGGATGGGGGCAGGTGGTTCTCAGAAGTTCCATAGGAAATTAACCACAATTCTCAAGCAAAAATGGCTGAACCAAAATATCTCTAGGGTCCTTTCCAGTTTTAAGATATGCTGACTCTTTATCACAGTCCAGAGAGCGTCCCCGGTAGACTGATCAGTAGCAAGGAAAACGTGCAAGGTTGGGGAGCTGGACGACTCTTAGTCAAGTGACAAGAGCCCCTTGCACACCGGCCTGTGATTGGGAAGGCAAAGCCCAGTGTTTCTGCAGTTTTTCTCATAATTCTGGCTTTCCTGAACAAACCATCCCTCCCTCCAGTCCTTAGCCATCTCCCATTGGTCCTGCCCCCTGATTTTTATGCTCTGACCTGCCAATGAAGATGTGCTCTCCTGCCCCAGCTGACTGCTCAGTGTTGATCCGTGAAAGGTGTCGCTATTCCTCCAGCGTGGCTGGAGGGGACAGAAACACTTTTGCCCCCTGTCTCCTTGACCAATTTGCTTAAACAAACGCACAAAGGATCTGGGACAAAGACCCATACCTTCCTTTTTCAAACCTCTTCTTCAGTCAGCCTGTTTTGCTCACCTCTCTTCACTGAATATATAAAATCTTCCATGTATCAAGAGATTGTGAAAGAGATTGCCTTAGTCACATGATTTTCAAAATGTGTTAATTATGCATTACTCACATGCTCTGAGCTTTTGCTGCTAATGTCATTTTATTGGACTGGGGAGAAGTTACTTGTAGTGGTTACATAATCCTCAGACGTGCTGACGGGGTATTTTACCACCATAATATGCTTAAGTGGGGGTCCTCAATTTTGATTCATTGTCCTGATGAAATAAAATCCTTCTGGTATTTTCTTCCTTTAGTCAGATGGTAGAGGCAGTCAGCATTTTCTTTTATCTAGATGTTCAACTTCAATTCCATAGACAAATACCATTGAAAGATTGAAGTAATAATGATAGTCTAAACAGAGAACTCAAAATTCCGATACTAAAGATTAATGGGTCTTCATATTGTATTTGTCAAAGTAAACCGTAGAGCATTATTTCATCCCCTCAAATTTTAGTTTCAGAAAGGATGCAAGTTCAGTACTCATAAACATGGTGAAATTTATTGATCAGAAATGCTATCCTTTCTTCATAGTTGCCATAAATGGTATGATTATAAAATAGACTGACATAGAACACTTGACAGCTCTTTCTTTCTTATACACTGTAATTAATCTTGCAACCTGTCTTATTTGTCAATTTAAAATAATGAGTCAGTGAAACATGTGGTTAACACATGGCATGATTCTATGACAAATAGACATGATTCACGGTCCAGAGCAGGTCCATGCAGAAACCAGCTTTGCCTTTGATTAAATGGCAATACATGTTTATACAGCATCCTCCAAGAACTTAAGGAAACCCTGTATTTGAGGCTGAAATACGTATACTACCATTCTGTCTTTTCAGCAGCACGGGTCAATTGTTTTTGGTCAGATACATTTTTGGGGTCCCATCTGTACAATCAAAGCAATAATGAATTGTGACAGTTTTAAAATATGTCCGCAAATCCTTTGGCAGCCTTCCCACGTGGGCTCTATGGCCTCTCCCCCTGAATCTGTACTGACGTTAGAGACTCATTTGTAACCAACAGAACCAGCAAAATGATTCACATAATTTTGAGGCAATGCAATGTCTGCCTGGTTCCCTTCGGGCACCTGCTGTGGGGGACCCCAGGTGCCACGTAAGAAATCCAACCACTCTGAGACTCTCATGCTGTTGAGGCCACGTGGAGGTGCTCCAGCCGACAGCCCAACTGAACTCCCAACCGACAACCAAACTGCCAGATGTATGAGTGAGTCATTTTGCACGTCCAGCTCAGTGAGCCTTTAGATGATTTCAGTCGTTGAGAGAGTCCAAACAAGAACAGCCCAACTGAGCCCTTCTCCAATTCTGCAGTCAAATAGTTTTAGAGAGAATCTTGCATCTTAGGAGATTGAAAATGCACCTTGTAATATTAAACGCTCTGATAAGTCCTGCAGTACAGAAATCTAAATAAATTTAGCTTAAATTTATTTAGCCACAGAGCCATTCTGTCTTTAGACATCTATTAGGAACTGATTGATAAAATTAACACTCTGATTAATACAGTTTTCAATTATAAAATTTTTCAGTTATAGCTTCAGACTCTAGCTTGGCTCAGAATTCAGAAAGAGAACTTGTTGCAGTTGCAATAGTTAATTGACTTCATCTTGATAAAGAAATCAAACTTCCTTGGGGAGGTATGAATAATAGGGATGGGTGGAGGATCTGAAATATCGTATTGGAAAATAAGAGGCTACTCGTTAAACCAGAAATTACACACTAGTGCAGGGAATACATCAGCGATCATCAGGAAGGAAATTACGTCTGGATAGGAAAACAGCTGAGTTTTATTTATTTAATATTCTTTTTTTTTTTCTTTTTTTGGCTGCACCACATGGCATGTGGGATCTTGATTGAACCCGCATCCACTGTACTAGAAGTTTGGAGTCTTAACCACTTGACCACCAGGGAAGTCCCAACAATTGAATTTTAAAATGTCCCTTAGTTCTGCTTGTTTTGGTGGTCAAAGGAGTGGCAGAAACTTCTGGCTGAGTCTCAGAGCAAATCAATTTATCTACCTACCTACCTACCATCCATCTTCATTCATTTCATTTGAATGGGTAATATATTCATGTAGTGTAAAATTCACAAGACACAGAGTGATATAAACTGAAAACTGTCCCTCCCAATCTTTCAACCACAGTGTTTCCAGTTTCTTGTCTATCCTTCCAGACAACTGGAGCATACAGAAACAAACACATATATATATTCTTAAAGAAAACATATATAATAGCATTCTATACATATTGTATTCTGTACCTTGCTATTTGTAGATAAAAATATATATTTAAAGTCATTCCATATTCATACATGGAGAGTTTCCTTATTCTTATTTTTTTCCATATCCATTTAATATTCCATTGTACGGATGTACCAGAATGTAATTAACTAGTCACTTACTGGTGGGTCTTTTCCTATTATAAACAATGTTGCAATGAATAAATTTGCCTGTGTGCAAACACATCTGAGGATAAATTACTAGATATGGAATTACTGGGTCAAATGCTGGCAGGTGTTACTCGTGCCTGGCCCTGACCTCTTTTCTGGGACTGGTGTCATGCAGGATCTCGGGATCTTAGTTCCCCGACCAGGAATGGAACCCATGCCCCCTAAAGTGGAAGCGCAGAGTCTTAACCACTGGACCACCAAGGAAGTCCCTCGCGTCTACTTTCTTTTCTGGGGAACTGCTGTTGACTGACAGTTGCTGCCTGGCCCGCAGATGTCTTGGAAGTTACACGCCCTTCTGGGGATAGCCCCTGGCTAATGACTTACAGGTGTGCGGGTGTCACAGGCTAGCCTGTGCAGAACAGCCTCTGTGGTGCAGTCTTCACTCAGGAGTTCCTTGTGGGATGAGGCTGAGGCTGAGGCTAGACAGATCTTATGCCACATCTCGCCCTATCTCCTTCCTTTGCCATCTTGCTTCCCTTACTCCCCTGCAGGTTTCTCCTGAGAACATTCCCTCAGTAAGTCATCTGTACAAGAATCCCTGTTTCAGCCCCTGTTTCTGGGGAGCCTAGTCTGAGACAAATGGTATGTGCACATGTAATCTTTTTGCTGTTGTTAAATCACATTTTTTTTAATTAAGGTGAAATCCACATAACGTAAAATTAGTCATTTTAAAGTATACAGTTCAGTGACATTTAATGTATTCACAATTGGCACACAATGCCTCTATTCACTTCTAAATTTTTTTCCATCACCCCCAAAATAAGACTATACCCAGTAAGCCAACATTTCTCTCAGCCCCTGACAACCAACCACTCTGTTTTCTGTCTCTACGGATTCGCCATTCTGGACATTTCAAATAAATAAAATCATATAACATGTGATCTCTTGGTGCATGCGTAATTTTTATAAATTTCATAGATATTGTTCAGTTGCCTCCATAGAGGTTGTACCAATTTAGATCCATCCTAGCAATGTAAGAAAGTGTTAGGGAAAATTGTATCATCTTAATGACTCATCAAGTATTAGTGAAAGATTGATTATATGCTGTATCTTACTTGGGTGACGGTATATTTGGAGCAATGTACCTCTACTTTTAAAATGTGTTTGTTTCCAGAGGAACTGGGACACCTGTCTGCTTAAAAAGTTGCTTCCATCTCAACAGCCATGTGACCAGTGACCCCATGGCTCTTCCACTTGCCATGTAGATGGTGGGGAGGGCCATGGCCAAAGGGACTGGGTAGGAAGGGTTAGGATACTTTAGGACATAACAAGTTATAAGGTCTCCAGTTTTTAAATCTTGACTAAGCTCAGACTACCTAGTTGTGAGGAAAATATCTGGGACTCATAGGGAGATTCTGTTTCTGAGCCCAAATTTGACCAGTGCTTTCAGGGGGTAGATGGTTTAAGCGGCAGTGTGGTTTGCATAAGCCAGAGGCAGCCTGCTGTGGGCTTTCAGGTCAGCACACTTGAGATCCAGTCCCAGCTTTGCCGCCTTCTAACTCTATGCCCTTATTTTTCTGAGTCTTGGTTTCATTTTCAGTAAAACAGTAATAATAATACCTATCTTGCAAAGTTATTATGAAGATTCAATGTGTTTGGTCCCTGGTAGGGGTTCTGTAAAGAGTACTGAAAAGGTAGTAGGAATTGTGGTTATTATTATCGGAGAGCTCTCCTTAACTTTGAGGAAAGGTTTCAACACTGGAGAACAACAGCCCCACTTTTCACCAGTTCTTCACGTTGTCCTATTCCAATTCTTTTACACTAACGAAGACCCGTACTCCCCTCTCCCTGCCTTGATCTCTCAGTTCATTCAGGGGCTGGCATAGACAGCCAATAAAAGAAAGCCAGAACATGCGGGTGTCAGGGTTTTCTCTGCTGGTAAATGTTTGGGAACCCCATGACCTGTGTTCAAGAGGAAGGACTGACTGCCTATATGACAAGCGGTTTTGGTGGAAGAAGGGGTGCTTTCTTGAGAAAAGAAAATTGGAACATTTGTTTAAGAAAAGTTTATGCGGACAGAATTTTCTCTGCTTTGGAAAAAATGAAAAAGCCAGATCTGTCTTGAGCCTTTCATGTTAGGTAATAGTTTGAGAGTATGTCTTCACATCTTGTAAAATAATTATTGCATAAATTATTTATCCTCTTTTCCAGAATAAAGTACTTCTTGGTACCCACACTTGAGAGAACTTACAGATGCAAATTGGGGTGGAGTGTGCTTTTAGCTTTTTTTTTTTCTTCTGCGGTAGGGAAGGCAGAATGGGTAAAGGCACATACTGCAAGATCTAGGCTGCCATGTTCTTACACAACCCCAAAAGACACTATTACATTATACCCTATGTGAATGGCGCTCCCTGGAATTCAACAGTGTAAATGGTGAGCCCTGGAATTGTGCATCACTTAGTAATGTCCACATTTTGTTTCCCAATGGCACTTTTGGAGTCTTGCCTCATTTAGTGTCTCTAGAAAGCATTATCTACAGTTCAAGCTACAACAACCTGAGTCAGAAGCTGGCAATCAAATCCAGCTTAAGATACTCTCCTTCCTCTGAACACTGCTGGCATGTGAAAGTGACTAAGGCTTGGTCCCTCATGGTACACACAGCACAGGGGGTGACCCATCAAAGGCAGGAGATTTTGGTCCTCTGGTCTATGGATATGGTGACCATATTTTTTCAAACAAAAATCAGGACAAATGGTCTGGCAAAGGATTATTTATGGCCTGTGAATATATTTAAAAGGAGACTTACAAATAGCTTTTAGTGATTTATGTGACAAATCATTGTGTAGAAAAGAATGAAACTGTGAAATGGATGTCATCTCAGGAATTTTAATGTGTACTCGCCGCCTATAATATTAATAGCTACCATTTATTGAAGGCTTATTATTGAAGCTTCAAATTAAGTGCTTTACAGAAATTATCTCATTTTCTCCTCAGGAGAACTCTAGTTGGTGGGCACTATCAACCCATTTTATAGAGGGGATAACTGAAATCCCGAGATGAGAAGTAGCTTACCACGATCATGTAGCTAGGAAGTGGTGGAGCTAACATTCTGACCCAGGCTGGCAGGACCCATACTCTTCAATGATACAACACAATACCATCTCTCCTATTTAATGTGGGCTTTTTACTCTTTTATTGGCAAGTTTTACTCTTCTCTTTGGGTCTGAAATGTAGCAAAAGACGGTAGTTCCATCAGGCCAAGAGATTTATAACTCTCTCCTGTCGGTGGAGAATAAGATATTCCTCATTGCCTCAGTTTAGTTCAGGACAACAAACATTTATTAAGTATCTACTTGATACCAGCCACAGGGCTAGTAGTTATGGAATATAAAGATTAATGAATATCAATACTGCACTCTTCCTACGCTCAAGATGTGTGGATTAGGGGGAAAAAGCAAACACACAAATAACTTTAATATGAGGCCAACTGGAATAAGTGACATATTGGAGAAGCTAGTTGTTCTGAGAGTTTCAGGAAGGTAGAAATTAAATCTGACTAGGGAATCTGACTACAGGAATTGGCATTTCATTAGGGCCCTGGAAGATTGTAGGGCTATCATCGTTACTATGGTTGTGTAACAATTTACGCCAAAACTTAGTGGCATTAAACAATCATTTCACTCTGTTAAAAAATCTCATGTTCAGGAATTCAGGAAGGTCTCAGATGAGCAGTTCTTGCTTGGGGTCTCTTAAGAGGTTACGATCAGATGCGACTGGGGCTGCAGTCATCTGAAGGCTTGAGTGGCTGGACATTCAACATGGGCGCTCAGCTGGGCTGCCACTGGAATGCCTGCACAGGGCCTCTGTAGCATGGTGGCCTCAGGCAGAACTTGCGCGCACTAACCTTGGAAGTCACGCAGCATTACTTCTGCCACATCCTGTTGGTAATGAGAAAGTCACTAGGGCCAGCCCAGATTCAAGGGAAGGGGTCATGGGCCCCACCTCTCAATGGGAAGAGGATCAAGGTCACATTGTCAAAGAGAATGTACAGTCTGCCACAAGGGTGTGGCAGGTGGAGGTGTGGGCAAAGGGCCTTCTAGGCCGAACCACAGGAATAGGAAAGAGGGATGTTGAAGGAATGGCAGGTTGCCTGGTGTAGCTGGGGTGGGGAGTGTGATAAATTGGGAGAGAGGAATTTGAAAAATTAGTTTGGGTTCTGTCCACAGAGGGCTTTATAAAGCCAGAATGCTGAGTCTGGATTTATGGAGAGGTAATATAGTGATGAGACTAAGAGCATGGTTTTGGAGTCAGCTAGAATTCTTTCCAGATCAGCCCCTTACTAGCTGTGTGACCTTGGGTGAATTCCTTACCAGTCCAGAGACTCAATGTTCTTACCTGTGAAAGAAGATGATTGTAACTTTGTTGCAGTTTTACTTTACAGGATAAGAAGATGAATGTAAATCACTTAGTATATAATAAAGGGTGGCAATTATTATTACTCTGATAGGAATAAGGCAGCCTATGAGAGTGTTTGAGGGTAAGGTAACATGATCACATACTTGTCATTCAGAAAGATTCCAGCAGGCAGCTAGCAAGCCTGGAGTCAGGAAGACCAGTTAGGAAGCAATGATACTAAGTTGGTTAAGAAGCCATGAGAGTCTAAACTCGGATGGTGACTGAGGAGGGCTGAGAATGACAAGATGTTGAGATGTTGAGGAGGTAGAGGTTTTATCTGGTGGCTCATGGGCGACAAGGGTGAGGGAGAGGGAGAATCTGACTTGGGTCAGAGGTCAGAGGTCAGGTCATCCTTGTTGGGGTGCTGATTCTAGAAGCAGAACCTGAGACAGAGAATCTTGGGTGAGGGGTTCATTAGGGGAGTGTTCTCAGAAGAAAGAGTGTGGGAGAAGGATGGAGCAGAGGAAAATGTTAAGAAAAGAGGTGGTCTCACCTGACCACCAGCTTCGGTTGGATCCCACAGGAAGCTCTGCAGCTTGATTGCACCACACAATACTTTGCACCTTGAGGCAAGTGTCCTGCCTTTTGTACTTTGCCTGCAGACAGTCAGTCAGAGCTTTGGGCTGCCTGGGGGTGATGGGGTAAGGTGTAATCTTCCTTGGCAGATGGTCCCATTTGGCCAAGAGCAATTCTCTGGAGAAGGGGGCAGCTGTGAGCTCTCAGCAACCACCATTCCCGGCAGCTGGGGGAACGGGTGTACTGGCCCAGAAAAGGGGATTTGGACGAGGCACCACCAGTGTCCATTATAAGGGTCAGTGTTGCGATCAGTCTGCTCAAAACCTTTCCCAAGCCAGGGAACCAGTGCGACTGAACTTCTGCTCTGCACGCCTATCTTCATTATAGAAAATTCCTACAGGTTGCAAGCTGTGATAATAACTAACACCTAGTGTTTGGGAGGTCATCTTTTCTTCTTAAAGGATCCTGGGGTATGGCATTGTGCATGTGTAGAGTGCTGAAATGGGGGCCACAAGGAAGTCCGTAGAGCCTTTGGCCTACAAAGAGAGAGAGAGAGGAAACGCAAGAGAGCCCGATAGAACAGATAGCACACGGAGATGTGCATTACATCGTATTTACTGAAGAACTTCCCCCCCTCATAATTTATGTACCTCTCAAAAGACCCAGCAGGTGCTATGTATTCCGTCTCTGGCTCTGTGATCTTCTGTTCCACGCACGCTGGATTTGATTGAGATTAGACAAATCACTGTTTTCTTTGAAAAGGGAAACTTCTGAAGCAATTGCTGAATGTAGCACGTGATAAATTTAACTTTTCACGTAGGTACTGTTTACTTCTTTAAAGTCGGTATAAATGATTAAATGGGAATAACTATATAATTCAAAGCAAACACATACACACATACCAAATCTTCAGATGAATGGCTTGGCTGCCCGCCACCAGAAATCTCCCACTTCCCTTTTATTATTCGAAGCAAACACAAAACCAAATCAACACCATCAAGGGTTTGCCCACTTGGAAAGGATATTGCATTCCAGAGCAGTCCAAAGGTTACGCTACTCATGACAATTGTATATTGTTTTCTCTAAAGTTCATGGGAATATAATAGTTGTTATTTTCTTCCTTCATACCAGCTTTCCAGCACTCCTTGTCCTTCTAAAAGGGAGAAGCACATCTTTTGTGCATTGTGCAAAGTGACCCTCTTTGGGAAGTCCTCCTACTGGGCTGAGCCTGTCTATTTACCACCATGGTTCTACCATAATTTGTTATAGCAGCCTGAATGGGCTGCTATTTTCAGAAGGAAAGATGACACTCATGAAAACCACTCAGACTATCACCATTCCTGTACTGGATTTATATAGATAACTATATAAGAATGAGCTACTGGAGGTCAGAGGTTATATTTTGACCAGATGACCACAAATAAATGGTTTTCAAATACGTGTTAGATGCCATCACACTGAACAAGCTAATTACGTCCTAAAGATTAAATGCTAGCGGAGTTTCTCACTTCTATCAAGATTAGTACTCAAGATGAGCATGTTCTGTATATATTTAAAATCACCTTTTGTTATGTGATGTGTAATGAAAAGATGAAGATTCAGGAAACCCCAACTTGTAGTGGCAGGAGATTTTGGACAAGTCTTTGAGCCTCAGTTTCTGAATTTTGAAAGTGGTAATATTTGTTAGGCCTGTCAGCCAGAGTTGCTGGGAGCATCTAAGGAGATATAAATGTAAAGAAATTTTGTAAACTTGAGTGATGTTCAAATATTGGAAACTAGGGGACATTAAAGAATTATACATTTAAAATGTCTTCTTTTATTCCATCATATAGGGAATATATGCTCATAACAAAAATACAGAAAAGTGGGGAAAAAAATGGAGAAGGGGAAACATTTATAGGATTTAAGTGGTTATTAGATTAAAAGTGATACCTCTTCAAGTGGGATGTTATAGTGGACTGAGTGGTGGCTCCTCAAAAGATACATCTGAGTCCTGGCCCCTGGTTCCTTGAATGTGACCTTATTTGGAAAAAGGGTCTTTGCAGTTATAGTTAAGTAAAGGATCTTAAGATGAGATCATTCTGGATTAACTGGGTGGGTTCTAAATCCAAAGACAAGTGTCTTTATTATAAGAGGAGAAACAGAGTGGGAAAATGTAGGGGAAGGCCATGTGACTATGGAGGCAGAGATTGGAGTGATGGGGCCATAAGCCAAGGGATGCCAGCAACCACCAGAAGCTGGAAAAGGCAAGGAAGGAGTCTTTCCTAGAAACTTCAGGTGGAGCATGGCCCTACTGACACCTTGATTTCAGACTTCTGGCCTCCGGAACTGTGAGATAATACCCTTCTATTGTTGTAAGCCACTCAGTTTGTGATAATTTGTTATGGCACCCTAGGAAACTAATAGAGATGCTCACCATAAAGAAAGCCCTACGAATTTCATCATGCCAGAGAGTGAACAGAGTATTGAAAGACAAAGTATGTGGTTGGCAATCTGCAACGCATGGCTTTCCTAATGAAAAAGCTTATTTTCTGCCCCTTTTAAAGGAGAATAGTCACTTTAAATGAACCAAAAGAAAACAGCAATAAAAACTATAATAAAGGCAAGTTAGGAGAAGGTTGAGAAGGAAAGTAACCACAGCAAATAAGACTAAGTCAGTCGAGTGGCCTTATCTTGTATTAAGGAGAGACTTTTGGCGTAGAATTAAGTAGGTGAGCATTTCCTCTTTAAAGTGGAGCATGGGAATAAAAGAACAAAAGGATTAGGAATGCAAACAGTTAAGGGATAGAGGAAAAAAAACACCCAGTTGATTCAGAATTTATACCACCTTTGGCTCAGACTTTGTCCTTT
Organism: Neophocaena asiaeorientalis asiaeorientalis; assembly: GCF_003031525.2. Lineage (NCBI taxonomy): Eukaryota > Metazoa > Chordata > Mammalia > Artiodactyla > Phocoenidae > Neophocaena > Neophocaena asiaeorientalis. Next base: position 331,715 of record NW_020185323.1, read on the forward strand.
TCTTGATTTTACATTTAGTTGTGTTTAAACATTTCAATAAAGAAATTGATTTTTATCAAGTTAAGTTGGAAAAAAATTCACTGTTTAATTTGGGAGAGTCTGGGCAAAGGAAGTCCTTGGCTATTTGAGCAACCTTAATGTAGTACCTGGCACATACAACTCAACCAGTTGAAACCCAAATTTATAATATGGATTTTCCATGTTCTGGGACTGACCTCTTGGCCAGAAGAATATTTAAAAGAAGTCGTGCCCAAAGCAAAAGTTACCTTAATTTAAAGTTTGCCTGGTTCCTATTTTGTTAATCCCCAGCCTCCTTAATATCTTCTTTTCTATTCACTTGGTACATCTTATGGTTCTTTTGTTGTTAAAAAGAATAATAAGCACCGATTACCTCTTAGGCACTTATGTTTTCATAGATACCATTTGATTTTCATGATAATCTTGGGAGGTACCTAATACCATCCCTATTTTATACATGAGGAAACCAAGGAACTGTGACATTGGAGGGACAGTGTCTTAAGTGACTCCATGTCCAGAAATAAGCTGTGTGACTTTGAACATAACCTCTCTAAGCCTCAGTGTTTTCATATGTAAAATGGCATCACACTCCATTTTCTTGTGTTCTAAGGAGACTTTTATTTTCACTTCTTTTTTTTTTTTCTGGTTGACTTTTACTTTCATTTTTTACTCTCCCATATTTTCCTAAACACTGACAATGAGCAGGTCAAAAAGGAAACCAATAAATATTTTTACACACAGGAAAGAACAGGAAAGATAATTACATTGTTCAGAAGAGAGATTAGTAACATGGGTGATCTTTCACTTCTTATTTTAATGTTTGAAATTGAAGTGTATCTTATAACTGCCGTCCTACATTTTTCACCCTATAAAGCGGCTATTACATTGATGATGTCTTAGTGTTGATAGCATTTGATAATTGAGGGATTTGGTAATGCATACCCTCCAGGGTTCTTATAAAGTCTAAAGATTATGTATGTAAAGTGCTTGGTACTGAGTCAGAGCTCAGGAAATGTTGATTTTTATTATTTTTTAAGTAACTTGGCCATAGGTTATACTACTAGTAAGTGGCAAAGCCTAGATTGGAACCAAGTTTGTAACTGTAGTTACGGAGCTCCTTCTTTTCTAGGCCAAAATTCTAGTCCCAAATAGTGAGGGAACCAGCTCATTATATTAGCTGTGAGTCGGTCCCCCATATAATGACCCAGACTCCCTGATTCTCATAACTTTGCCTGTTCTTCCGAGTTCCTAATATCTTCATGAGGCATAAATTATGTTGACCCATCAACATTTTAAATTTGAAATTGTAATCTTTAAATCAAGGCACACAGGACTTGCGTAATTAGTATTTGTTATATTAAGTTGTCATGTTGTCTTTGGATACCGAGCTTCTAGGATAACGGGAACTAGGTGAAACATAAAATAGGCTGAAAGGCAAATAGAAAGGTAAATCTTAATTTACAGCCTTTAGCCTGTTCCAGTGTCCCCTTTTTGTGTTTTTGCTTTTCCTCCCAGAGGGAATCAACAATTCATCATTGTACCTGTGATTGGTGTCAATGTTCCTCTACCCACTGAAAGTGACCCTGAGCTGGGGAGGGAAGTATGGCCAAGAATCTCAGGCACAAAGTTGGTGTAGTAGACATTTATTGTTATTATTATTATTATTATTAATTGCCTGCCTAACATCCAGTCTTTCTTCTTTTCCATTGGAGAAAGTCTGTCCTCCCTCAGTCCTTGTGATTTTGGGGGGGTAGGATTCATCCTAGGGGTGAGTGAGAAACCCAAGCCCAGACAATGAGCATATTTTATCCCTTTGCCCACCATATTTGGTTCAGCGATGAGCAAGTAAGTTACATTTTTTTTAACCTAATCTAGTTTGAGTTTTAACTTTCTAATACTTCTGATTGAAAGAAAGTAACTAACATCACTAACATAATTGGAAATCAAGACCAGTTGGCGGTTGGGGACACCCCCAGTAGCCACAGGCTAACATTGGAACTAAATCCTTAGTGAGGAGTTGATGAGGATAGTTTTTCAGGGTTCCCTGGCACCATCAAGGAAGAGGCTTGTTCCAGTAGAACGACCCAGGTGTAAAATCAGCCAGGCAGATATTTTTATTAACAGTGAGGTTATCGTGGTCCCACAAATCAATATCCTTTATTTAAACCACACAGTTCCATCTTCTTGAATCCAGTGTTTGTCAACCACTCATTTGAACTTAATTTAGCCTTTCTTTTCTGGGAAGGGAGTCCATATAGCAAGTGAAACTCCTTCTCTGGGAGGTATTTGGTAGGGTAGTGTAAATGAATCAACTCATGGTCTGGTTATAAGTGAACCTCCTGTGAATCTGACTGTCACAAGCCAGTTCAAAACACTGACTATCTACTATGTACATGGCATGGGTTAGGTAAATGTTCCCTTTTACACAACCTAAGTGCAAGATACTGTCAAAGTAATTTCATAATCATTTCATAAGTCAGATAAAGGCACTTACCATAAAGGTTGTAATGTTTTTAAATGTCAGAGCAGTAACTGAACAATTATAAGAGGGCACATTTTGTTATTAATTTGTCACTCTTACTATGACATTAACTTCCTTCCTCCAAATTACTCATTTGACATTTTTCCAATCCAGACTGTGTGAAGAGCTTCACAATGGACCTTGCCTTATTTTTTCTTCTTCCTTTTTTCACATTGTTTTTAAAAAACCATACAAAGTAAGCACAAATACCTTCTTGTCATAAAAAGTTTTCAAATGATAAAAAAGCAAATGTCCCCTTTTATTCCTACCCAATCTTATGCCCCCTTTCCAGAAGTTACACTGTTAACTGTTTATTGTATCTACTTTCAGCCCCTTCTCTATGCATTTATGAAAAAATATGCACATATATCAGTGTATGGTTTTATTTTTGGTATGTGTGTTTATAAATCGGATCGTGGTGTATGTATTGCTTTGTAACTTGCCTTTTTCACTTAATGGGCTGTGTTAGGGATCTTTCCATATCAACACACGTGGATTTATTCATACAATCATTCAACAAATATCTATCGAGCACCACTGCGCTCAATACTGATTTTATTGTTGTTCAGCAAATATTCACTCCCCTTTCCCCAGCTCCTCAGGGGAAGAGTATATTTCGCTGCCCCGTTGACGTGGAGTTTGCTCATATGACTTGCTTAGGCCGCTGGGATGTGGACGGTAGAATTGACAGCGTGTCAGATCCTAGCAGAAGCTTTCAGAGGCATTGCAAGTTCTGCTAGCCTTCTTGAGCTCCTGCCCTCCATTCAAAGAATAGTATGTTTCCCATGTCCTTCAGCCTGGTCCCTGGCACAGGGAGATGCATGGAGCAGATCTGAACCCAGCCCACAGCCCGGAACAGAGTTACTGCAGTTGACTGTAGAACCGTGAGCAAAAAAATAAACATTTGTTGCTGTGAGCCACTGAGATTTTGGAATTTTTGTAACTCGGCCCGATCACAGCAAAATCTGATGGATACAAATAGTTGCTATTTGCCAGACATTGCTCTAGATGCTGGGAAAACAACAACAATCCCTGCCTACGTGGAGTTTACATCGAAAAGCTGGTTAGTGTTCCATGGAATGGTTGAACCATGGTAAGGTATTGCCTCTTTTTCAGTCTTATAGGCCTTTCGTACAAAGTGCTTAGCACGCAAGGTCTGTGCATCCTCAACACCTCTGCCGCCTCTATCCCCTCCTTCCCCTCACTACTGCCACCCGGTCGCTCCTCTGCTCTTGACCTTCCGCCTTGACTATGGAAGAACCCATTGGCTCTCCTCTAGGTTCTCCCTACTCTCAGACGTCCCATGCATTACGACAAGTGCATTTTCTAGCCATGGCCTTGCCTCACACAAAACTCAGTAACTCTTTTTCCTTCTTTATAAAACACAAAGTCTGGCCTTCAACGTCCACCCCCTCTCAACTTTCCAACTACATTTTTTCTTAGTCTTGCACTCTTGTTTTGCCAGAGCAGCCTGCTTACTGCCCAGGACACGCATCCTGTAGTGAATTTCGTGGTGGGCCACCCAGACAGAATTTCCCTTCGGGACTGAGGTACCCACTCCCCCAGCTGCCAGGAGTGTTCGTGGATGATGGCTGCCATGTAGTCTGCTCTCAGATGAAGACACCCACCTCACCCAAGGTTCACATTCCCTTCCCAGGGACAGGCTACATCCAATGACTGGTCAGAAGGGCTGGGGATTCCCTGCTGGTCCAGTGGTTAAGACTCCGCACTTCCACTGCTGGGGGCCCAGGTTCAACCCCTGGTCAGGGAACTAAGATCCCACAAGCTGCGCTGTGCGGCCAAAAAAAAAAACAAAACAAAGGTGTGTGTGGAGAGGGTGCTATAAAGACCCATCCCCTTTGTCTCAAGGCAAGGCAACTCTGAAAAGTTATTCCAGCTTCAGACCAATCTATGAGATTGGCTCAGGCTATTTGTTTGGTGTGGCTATATTGTAGCCCAGCACCTTCCTTTGCTTAATATTTCCTTGTCTCCTCCACAGGGGATGATCCCAAGGATACTCCCTAATACGTTTCCGAAATGCTAAACTCCATCCCAGAGTCTGCTTCCCGGGCAACCTGAGATGAAACACACCCTGCAGGTCCTTGGGCCTTTCCCATACTTTGGGACGTTTGATCACGCTATTCTCTCCACCCAGAACACCTTCCCTATAATCCTCAGCTAGTTAAAACTCTACCCAGACTTCGTGACCTCTCCCTAACATCACCTATTCCAGGTAGTTTTTCCTGACTTTTGAACCCAGAAGCCCTTGCTCTCTTGAAAGGCCACCAGCAATGTTCTTTTCATATTTCTGTTACAGTGCTATGGGAGCTGGTAGGTTGTAAGGGGAGAGCTTGGACTTTGGAGTCAAGCAGGCTGGTATTCTTTTACTTACTAGACGTGTGAACACAGGCTCTTCAGTTTTTCTCATCAATAAAATAATAAGGAAAAAAAAAAGGCTACCTCATAAGATTGCTGTTAACATTAAAGGGAATTACACAGATAAAATGCCTGGTGCATAGCAGGTGCCCAAGTGCGAGATCCTCCCACGCTCTCCTTTCTTCTTCCCTTTATCATATCTTGTATCTTTATTGATCGTGCCCATCATTTATGGACTTGTCTCATCTGCCTACAGGCTTGGTAAGGGCTGGAATGTGCCTTGCTTATCTTTGTATTCACACAGTGCTTTGCACAAAGAGCTTCATAAATGTTGAACTGAATGCCACCTCTGGGCCAGCATTTCGAGTTTGTTTTTGGAACCAAGAATTTCCCTGTTGTATCCCATAATTCATAAATTGATTGCACAAAAAAGGGGGTCCAGAATGACTATTTATGGGTTCTCGATAGCAACCTTAGCCGCAGAGAGCTCTGCCAGCCCTCCGGCTGGCCTTGTCTCTCACTGCAAGCACCGTATGGGAAGCCAAACCTCAAACAAAGGTGCCCTCAGAGAGTCTGGACTCAGAAAACAGCTAAGGAATTTCAAGGCAAACCATACACATCAGCGTTCCTATGACTGAAGTTTCTTTCAGTCTAATTTTTTAATGACCATAGTTGAGAATTCTAAAATAATCTTAAAGATGAGCTCTAGGGTAAGAAGTGACCGAGTTAGCACAGTGCCTGGCATAGGTTCAGGACGTGTTTCTTGAATGAATAAATGAATGGATGGATGGGCTGTGGCTGGGTCATGGGTGAAGTTCTCTAGAAGGGATACTCCCATCTTCTCAGACACACTCAGGTCACCTTCAAGGCAAACTGGAGGACGGAGTGGGACCTCTCTCATGTAGCCACTCTTAGGCATGGTTACTGGGGTAAGTGAAAGACTGTTGTGTCTGACAGCGCCGTTTCTGAAGGTGAACACATATGGTGATAATGCTGTAGTGCTGGAAGTGAAATTTCTTTAAAACCCCAGCATAGCTCTAAGTCCAAGTTTCTAAATAGACATTAATGGCCCGTGTCGCAGGGGTGGGCAGAGGGAAATGTCGAGCTGCAGTGCAGGTCCAAAGACAGCTTTAGCCTATACTACGGGGGGCTCTAGAGCTAGATGACCCGTCAAAGTTGTCCCAAGCTGGGCTAAGGTGATCAGGCCTTTATACCTTTGCCTCAATCAGTCATTGTATGTGGGTTGTCCCCAGAATAGTGTGATTTTGGGTGAGGTGCTTCTCTGTGGCTGAGGCAGACCCTGAGGGGCTGAGGGCTGTCTGCTCTCTGTACTCGCACAGCTGGGGTATCAAGTCCTTCCTTGTAGGGCGGCTGGGAGGCGCAGCTCCATATTCTCACCCCTTTATGCCCATCCCTATGCCCCCAACCCCCTCTCCTTCTGCCACCCCTGCCTTCCTTTATACCCCCGCAGCAGTAAAGTGCTTGTAGTCGCCATGCCTTGGCTTACGCTGCCTCTTTTCTTAGAATGTTCCTCCTCTCCTTTCTTGGGTTCACTTCCATTCATTCTTTAAGGTGAATCCCTGGACGTTATCTCCACTAAGATGTTCTTCTGTTATAAATCAGAAACTAACACACCATTGTAAAGCAATTATACAAAAAAAAGGGAAAAATAAAAAAACCAAAAAAAGCAAAAAAAAATAAAAGATGTTCTTCTGGGCTCCTGAAAACAAAATGAGACGTTCCTCCACAGTACTTACAAGATATCCTGCGCCTCCTACTTCTTTACCACGCTGTTGTTGTGTGTCTGCTTGTGTGTCTGTCTCTCGTTCCAGACTGGGAGTCCCATTCAGGGCCCCAGCACCTGGGAATGTCTGACTCAGATAACGGGGATTCTATTCATGTTTGTTAAATGAATGATTGGGTGGAAGAATGACAGGGCTTCTTAACAGAACTGTTTTGTGAGTGTGTAGTCCTACTGGCTAAGAAATTACAAAGTAGGTCAATGATAACATCATGTGTGCTTATTCAGACTTTTACACTTGCAAGAAACAGTCTCGCAAACCCCTTGAATCCTTTTGCATTTGGCTGGCTGGCTGTTTTGCAAAACGAACAGCATATATGGTGCTTTCTGAGCTGCTGTCTCCCAACCGGTAGGTTGGGACACTTTGATGGGTTGCAAAGATGTTCTTGATATGTCACAATCCCCTTGGTTTCCTCATTCTTTGTTATCGATTTCTGACCAGCAGGGTGGGATTAGTGGTAATGTGGCAGAGAGAGGAGGTGGGACGACACAGGCGAATATGTGAGTGTCTCGAGGTCAGGTGTTTGGGGTATGGGTGGCTATAAAACTGGATCAGCGAAGGGCTGGATGGGATGGGGCAGGATGCGGGAGACAGTACACCCTGCCTCACTCTGTATCCTGTTTTGCACAAGGTTGGTGAACACAGAGATTTCAAATGACTGTAAATGATATCGCAACGGAAGTCTCCTAGTGTGGAATCAAGAACCATCACCAAGTCGGGATGAGCTGAGGTCAGAAAATGAAGCAGAGAGGATTTTACTTAGTAAAAGGGAAAATTCGCTCTGTATATGTCTGTGCAAAGAATGCTCACATGTTAGAACTCTTGTGGTTGCAAATGATAGACGCTTGCCTGGAACCACCTTAGACAAACAGGAGGATTTATTGGCTCATGCAGAAAACCCTGGAAAAGGCAGAGATGCAGCTGACTTCTGGGAGTAGAGTGACAGAGGCTAGTCCCCCTCTAGGGTGGAGAGTGCCGGTTTCTCTGTGTCAGCTTTCCTCTTTTAGGCAGGTTTTCCAGAAGATTGGATCATGGATGACAGCAACTTCCAGCTCTCATCTTCCCAGATTTCATTCATTCAATTCATAAAACAAGTAGCCACGGAGCACCTATTACATGCCAGGTATTGTTCTAGATGCTGGAATAGCAGGGAAAGAAAGATGAGGAAAAACCCTCCTTTTACATTCCAGGGGAGGAAATTTAGGCAGCGAACAAGAGTAAAGAGGAACATTTGATGGTATATTAGAAAGGGATAAGTGCTATGGAAAGAGAAAATCAAGCGTAGAAGGGGGATAGGGAGTGCTGGGACTGGGGGTGGATATTGCAATTTAAAAAAAATTTATTTTATTGAAGTATAGTTGATTTACAATGTGTTCATTTCTGCTGTACAGCAAAGTGATCCAGTTATATATATATATACACATTCTTTTTCAATTCTTTTCCGATATAGTTTATCACAGGATATTGAATATAGTTCCCTGTAGGACCTTGTTGTTTATCCGTTCTATACATAATAGTTTGCATCTGCTAATCCCAAACTCCCAGTCCATCCCTCCCCCACCCCCCTTCCTCCCCTCCCCCTTGGCAACCACACGTCTCTTCTCTATGTCTGTGAGTCTGTTTCTGTTTCGTAGACAAGTTCATTTGTGTCATATTTTAGATTCCACATATAAATGATATCATGTGGTATTGTCTTTCTCTTTCTGGTATTGTCTTTGTCTTTCTCAGAAAGAGATAATCTCTAGGTCCATGATGTTGCATTTTAAATAGGATTTAAATTCCCGCCAGGGAAGGCCTTATGAGGGAAATGACATTTGAGCAAAGACTTGAAGGAAGAGAGGGGTTGAACCATGCAGGTAACTGGAGTTGGAGACAATAGCAAGTGCAAAGGACGTGAGGTGGGCGTGCACTTGGCATGTGTGAGGAACACCAGCAAGACCACTGAGACTCAACTGGAGTGAGCAAGGGGAACGGGAGTGGGAAATGAGGCCAGGGAGCTAAGGCAGATTCCATGGGGCTTTGTGGGTCATAGTAAAGACTTTGACTTTGAGAGTATGAGGTGGGCAACCACTAGAGTGTTTTGCAAGGAAGAGTAACATCATCTGATCTGCATTCAGCTCTGGCTTCTGTGTTGAGAAGGAACTGCAGAGAGACAAGGGTGGAAGTAGGGAGACCAGTTGCCTATTGTAATAATCCAAGTGAGAAATGATAGGAGCTTGGACCAGGTTTGCTCTCTGAGAGGCACTGCTCCAATTAAAGGGGAAATGGGGGCTGTGAGGTCATCTCTCTGGTCACAAGTATAGCTGGTTGCCCCAGTGAGAACACCTGGGTGGAGTAGGAGAAGGGGTACTTTCTCTTAAATGTGGAGAGCTGTTTCTAGAAAAAGGGAAATTGGGAGGCAGACCACAGTAGCTGTCTACTTCAGCCATTGTTTAGTCAAGACTGCTTGAAAGTTTTAGAAGCATTCTCCTGCCTTTGCCTATGTGTTTGACTAGATCTAGGAAACATTCTCTGCCTGTAACTCACAAGTATATTCCACTACACCCATGGACTGGTCTGCAGAAAACAGAGCTAAAGCTTTTGAACTGAGAACTGAGCCATGAGTAGATTTCATCCTGACACAGTGTCTTTCAGAGTCCTTGTTCTCTTTCTTAGAGAAGTCTTCTTCATTGAAACATAGCTTACTCAATTTCTTACTTACTGTCACAACGAAGGACTTAAATGGTTTCATATGCATGCGCTTGGTTTCCTCAAAAACTACCTCTTTAGAACGCCATACCGATTCCCTGAAAAGGGACAATGTGTGACAAACATTGCATTGCTTCAGAGTGACTCTTCAAAATGCTGGATGGAAATTTAGGAATCTAAAGAGTAAAATGGGCTCTTCCAATATTGCTGTTACAATTACAATGAAAGAGTCTAAATACAGAAGTGGTCTCCCTTTCACTTGTCTGGGTGGTCTTTTATATTTAACCATGATACAAACACGAGTGGTCCTTGGACAGTGGGCTCTTTTATCTCATGTTTTTCCACAGAGGTATGATATGATGACATCTGCAACCACTTCAGATGATATTCAGTACAAAACATATATCTCATAATTTTAATGCCCTCCCACCTCAACTTTTATATTTAGTACTGTTGGTTTAGATCGAGTTTACCCTTATCATCTTGAATCTTGGAAGGAGAAGCTGAATATTTCTTCTTTGTTTACAAGCTTACCTATGGCCTTTCTAGAATGAGAAGTTTAGACTTTGTCTCTACTTTGTACTCTCTGGGTACCACAAGGTTCACCCAGATGGGACTAATTCTTGTTAAGGGACCATTCTGTTCACTGCTGACTTTATGGTCTCCATCTTCTGACAGCCACAAACAAAAGAAGATATGCAATCAATGTATAAGGTATGAAGAAAAATGTGACAAGTACTCAGCAAGTTAACTTAATAAATACTACTGGATTCCCTGTACATCTTTCTCCTGTCATATCACTTTCCATTATTCCAGAGGCTACTACTATCCCGAATTGATCTCTATTTACTTTTCCTATTTTATTATGTCATTTGCTTTTCTTTCTTGAGCGTGGATTATTTTGTACGTACAAAAGAATGTTATATGGCTAACAAACACTCATGAATCTACCATCTAGCTGAAACAGCAGACTATGACCAAGACTACTCAGGTCTTTATAGGCTTACTATATTTTTATGTATCCCGAAATAATATGTTCTTCAGTTTGACATTTTAAACTTCATGTAAATGGTGTAATATTGTATATATTCATCTATGACTTGCTTTTATGATCAACATTAAGTGTGTGAGAGTCTAGGGCTGTGGGGACCAATTATGCTGGTTGTGTACTGTACAACTCTAGCGGGGGAGCTATTTACTTTGCAGTCTGGGCAAACGGTAACTTCTGGAGCTATACAGTGTACAACTTGTATCTACTACTAGATACCAGTAGCATCTTCAACCCCCTCCCCCAGATACTATAGTATTTTTCAGTATATCTCTCTGTTTAGATTTTTAATGGCTGCACTAAGTTACATTACACATAGATAAGTCATCACATCCTACTACTGTCTACATTTTATGAGTTTGAGTGAAGTGTAGAAATCTTACATCCCTGTTCATTGTTTTCCTCTCCCCTGTTTATAACTATCTTAAATATTTCTTCTGCATACATTGAGAACCACATCACATAATGTTATCTATTTTTGCTTCAAAAGTCAAAAGTTAGAAAACTCAAGAGAAAGGAAGTTGATTTTATTTACCTGTGTTTTTACTCTTTCCCTTATTTTTTATTCCTTGCTGATGTTTCCACACTCCTTCTTTTACCGTATCTTTTCTTTTTCAAGAATTTCCTTTAGCTATTCTTTTAGGGTGGGTCTGCTGGTGACATTCTTTTAGGTTTCCTTTGCCTGAGAATGTCTTGATTTCCTCTTCATCCCTAAAGAGTGTTTTAACTGGATATGGAATTCTAGTTTGACCGTTCTTTTCTTTTAGCACTTGAAAATTTTCGTGTCACTTTCTTATGGCCTGCATGATTTCTGATGAGAAATCCAACTGCCATTTGAATTGTTTTTGCTATAGGTGGGGTATAATTTCTCTTTCATTGATTTCAAGATTTTCACTTGTTTTTAGTTTTCAGAATTTTTATTATCATATATTGTGGCATAGATTTCTTTGACTCCCTATTTTGTGTTTGCTCAGCTTCTTGAACCTGTAGGTTTATGCCTTTTGCCAAATCTGGGAAATTTTTACCCATTATTTTTTTCAAATAATTTTTCAGTCCCACACTCTTTCTCCTCTTCTCTTCCTATAGATCTTTCGTTATAGTTGTATAGGTCCCTGAGGCTTTTTTTTTCCCAGTTGTTTTCTTATTCTATCTCTGTTGTTTAGACTGGGTAATTCCTATTGGTCTATTTTCATACTCACTGATTTGCTCCTCTGTCCTCTCCACTCTGATGTTCAGCCTATCAAGTGAGATATTTTACCTAAGTTATTATATTTTTCAGTCTCAGTTTCCTTTTCATTCTTTTTATCTTCTATTTCTTTACTGAAGATTTCTATTTCTCTCTGCTTAGACTTTCTATTTTTTCATGTGTTTTTATTGTGTCATAATTGCTCCTTGAAAAGTTTTTCTGATGGCTGTTTCAAAATCCTTGTCAGATGATTCCAGTATCTGTTGACACCTCATTGTTGGTGTCTGACTGTCTTTTCTTATTCAGGTTGAGATTTTCCTAGCTCTTGGTATGATGAATGGTTTTAGATTGTATCCTGGACATTTTTAGTATTATGTTATGATACACTGAATCTTACTGAGTTCTTCCGTTTTAGTAGGCTTCCTCTGACACCATGCTTTCCGGAGAATATGGATACAACCTCTTTTCTGCCAGGTTGGGGGTGGAAGTCCAGCCTCTGTTGACACCTCGGGGTTGGAAGTGGCACTTTTTTATCACTAGGTGGTGGTGAAAGTCATGACTCTCCACTAGACCTTCTCTGACACCATCTTAGCAGGGGGAAGGAAAGGTTCCTTGTTACCACGGGGTGGGAGTGAAAGTCCTGTTTCCACATGTGATTTCCACTGACTCCATGGAAGGACATTTCATTATTGTCCGACTGGGATGAGAGTCTTACCTCCTCCACTTGGTCTTTCATTACACCACCCTGGCAGGGGACTTCGGGCACCTTGCTATAGCCTGGCAAAGATGGAAGTCTACTCTCTCCCCTTGTCATTTTCTGATGTGTGCCACAGTTTTTTCCATGATGTTTGGCTGGAATACAGTGGTTATTGTCCAAAAGTTCTCTGTCTTGCTAGGTTTCCCCTTTCCTGGTCCTTTGTCTAGGAAGAGCAAGCTTTTATAGGGACATTTTTGTCTGTGCCTGCTGGCATTTCTGGGTTGGCAACTTCTGTACCACCCAGTCTGAGATATATAAGGCAAAAAGAATACCCAAGGAACTCACTACTGTGTCATTCTTTGGGTCCTGAGGTTCCTAACTGGCTTGCCTTCTTCTCTCCCCCTTTCAAAATCTTATGTTTGTTTTATGTACAGTATCTAGTGTTTTTAGCTATACTGTGTGGAAGAAATAGGAAGAAGTGTGTCTACTCTTTTCTGTTCAGGACTAGAAGTCTCTATTCAACAATTTTTTTAAATTTCTCTTAACTTTTGTTTATTTATTAGAATATAATTGCTTTACAATGTTGTGTTACTTTGTGCTGTACAACAAAGTGAATCAGCTATATGTATACATATATCCCCTCCCTCTTGAGCCTCCCCCCCATCCCACCCCTCCAGGAAACAATTTTTAATATGTAACATTTTCATTGTTATTCGGTTTAAGAACTTTATTTTTCTTATGATTTTTTTCTTTCACCAGTCAGTTATTTATATTGTGTTCTAAATTTCCAAATATATAGGATGTACTTTTTTGGTTATTTTACTGAACCTATTTGCCTGTGGGTGAGAGAGCTGCTTAAATAAATTTTTTTTTTAAATAAATGCTTCAGATTTTTACTTGTAAATGGAGATAATAATACTTTTATTCTCATAGGGTTGTGAAGATTAAATGAATTTGTCCGTGGACTTTCCTAAGAAATCATAGGTATATTCCCTTCACCTTTTTTTCTTGATCCTTTTTTTTTTTTTTTTTTTTTTTACAGGGATCGAACCTGTGCTCCCTGCAGTGGAAGCACAGAATCCTAACCACTCAACTGCCAGGGAATTCCCTCATTTTTTTAAATGAAAGTTTATTGGAATATAATTGCTATACCATGTAAATCATTATTTAAAGTGTATAATTCAATAGTTTTTTTAGCATATTTACAAAACTATGCAAACATCACTAGAATCAATTTTAGAATACTTTCATCTTCCCTCAGCAAAACCCATTAGCAGTCACTCCCCTCCCACCCCCCATCTAGACTTAGGCAGTCATGAATCTATTTTATGTTGCTATATATTTGCCTATTCTAGACATTTTACATAAATAGAACCATACAATATGTGGTCTTTTGTGACTACCTTCTTTCGCTTAGCATGCTGTAGCATGCATGTATCAGTATTTCTTTTTTTATTGCCAAATAATCTTCTATTGTATGACTCTAACACATTTTACTTATCCTTTCATCAGTTGATAGACATTTGGATTGTTTCCACTTGTGGGCTATTATGAATAATATGTGTGGATATATGTTTTCATTTCTCTTGGGTATATTCCTAGGAGTGGAATTACCGAGTCTTTATTAACTTTAATAAAGTTAAACATTCAACTTTTTGAGAAACTGGCAAACTTTTCCATAGCAGCTACACAATTTTACATTCACACCACCTACATATGAGGGTTCCAGTTGCTCCACATCCTCTCCAACACTTATTACTATCTGTCTTTTTTTATTAGAGCCATCCTAGTGGGTGTGAAATGTGATCTCATTTTGGTTTTGATTTGTATTTCTCTAATGGCTAATAATGTTGCATATCTTCATGTGCTTATTGGCCATTTGATATTTTCTTTGGAGGAATGTTTATTGAAATCCTTTACCATTTAAAAATTGGGGCTTTCGTGGAGCGGCTAGGCCCATGAGCCATGGCCGCTGAGCCTGCGCGTCCGGAGCCTGTGCTCCGCAACGGGAGAGGCCACAACAGTGAGAAGCCCGCGTACCAAAAAAAAAACAAAACAAAACAACAACAAAAAAATTGGGGCCTTTTGTTGTTGCCATTAAATTATGAGTTCTTTGTCTATCCTGAATACAAATTCCTTATCAGAGGTATGATTTGCAGATGTTGCCTCCCATCCTGTTTCGTTAATTTTTCACTTTGTTGAGAGTGTCCTTTGATGCACAAGTTTTAGATTTTGATGAAGTTTCACTTGTCTATTTTTCCTTTTGGTGTTTTTGTTTTTGATGTCATGTCTAAAACTCTTTTGCCAAATCCAAGGTCATGAGAGACGTATGTTTTCATCTAAGAGTTTTATAGGTCTTAGCTATTAACTTTAGGCCTAAGATCCATTTTGAGTTCATTTTTACATACAGTTAGAGGTAGGGATGGAACATAATTCTTTTGCATGAGTATATTCAGTTGTTTCAGCACCATTTATTGAAAAGACTATTCTTTCCCATGTCAAAAATCAATTGACTATAAATGTGACTGTTTATTTCTGGACTCTTATTCCATTGATCTATCCTTATACCAGTACCACAGTGTCTTGATTACTGTAGCTTTGTGGTAAGTATTGAATTTGGGAAGTTTCACTCCTCCAACTTTGGTCTTCTTTTGAAGGCTTGTTATGGCTATTTTGCATCTGTTGAGTTCCCATATGAATTTTAGGATCAGCTTGTCAGTTTCTGCAAAGAAGTCAGTTGGAATTTTGATGTGGGTCGCACTGAATCTGTAGATCAATTTGCAGGACTATTTTGATCTTAACAATATTAAGTCTTCTGAGCCACGAACACAGGATGTCTTTTAATTTATTTAAATAATCTTTAATTTCTTTCAATGATGTTTTGTAGTTTTCGGTGTACAAGCTATGCCCTTCCTTTGTTAGATATATTCCTAAGTATTTTGTTCTTTTTGATGCTATTGTGTAAGATGTGCTCTTGAACCAGAAGGATGAGGGCCGTAGCCTAAGAATGGCAGACCAAGAGCTGGAAGGAGTCAAGGTACGCTACACAGTTGAGTACCCAAAGAGCTTTGTTTATCTACCCAGACAATTATGTTAGAGAAAAATAAACTTTTATCTTGTGCAAATATATGTTATTTTGGGGTGATCTGTCACTCACAGATGAACTCATTTTAATAAATCTAACCCATGATGTTAATCATTTATTTATTCACTCATTCAACAGTTACCTGTCGAACATATAAAATGTCATAACATTGTACTAGGCCCTGAATGAGATGAAAAAGACATGTAAATCCCAGCTATTTAAGAACCTCTCAATGATACATACACTCCAATAAAATGTTTTGGGTAATGACAAAGTGCCGTTTGTCCACTGAAGTGAATAACACAGACCATGCTTGCCTCAAGTCAGAAAAGACAGGGGCGAGAGGGTGGGAAGAGAAGAGATCCCCTAGGACTGGAGTCTTAGAGGAAGATTTGAGGGCGGAGTCTTGAGCTGGAAGAGCCAGTGGAATTTCAACAAACAGAAGAGGCAGATGACTGAGCATTTCAGATGGAATGTTGGGTGAGAGGGAGCAATGTTAACAAAGCCCGGAAATGGGAGTGAGGACGGCAGAAAAACTGAAGGGACAGTGGGGAAAGGGGGCAAGGACCCAATGAGAGAACCATGAACACCCAACTGAGCAGTCTGTGGGCAAGGTGAGGATCCTCCAGTGGTTTGAACTAAACAGGTTTGACTGAGTGTCATATCAAGGGTAGAGTAGAGGGGGCATCGGGCCCTGAGTGCAAGCAATAGGAGGGTGCGTTGTCTATAGGAAACTTAAAAACAGTATTAAAGTGGCCTAGAATTTGGTCTGCTTTCTATTTTTCGCCTGGTACTGACAATTCTAAATAATGTCAGTGTTAAAATACTCCTCCTTTCCACAATCTTTTATCAGTCTAGGGCAGTACTGTCCAAAAGAAATATAATGTAAGCCACATATGTTATTTAAAATTTCCCCGTATTTACATTAAAAAGTAAAAATAAGTAGGTGAAGTTAATGTTAATAATATACTTTATTTAACACAATATGTCCAAAGTATTAAATATTATATATCCAAAATATTCAACATGTAATCAATATAAAAATTATTAAATATTTTGTATAACTTTTTTCACGCTAAGTGTGTATTTTCCACTTACAGCGCATCTCAGTTTGGACTAACTACATTGCAAATGTTCAGTAGTCCCATGTGGCTAATGGCTAGTATTGGACATGTTCAAGGTCTAAACAAAAGCTTTGCATTGTAATAATAAGTTAAAAGCTCCAAATTAGCACAATGTCATTATTTATCATTTCATAAACATTGTGTTCTACATGTAAGTCAGCTTGGACGACTCCCAGTTATATAGTCAGTCCCTAAAACATGTGGATTCAGGTATATGTGTTTGTTTGGAAAGTAAGTTTTTGTTTTAGGATTTTTTCCCTACTTAATAACATTTTTTAGAAAAAATAAAGTTACATGAGGAGAAATACAAACTTTAACAATAATTATCGGTTAACAGAACAATTAAGTATACGAGACTAAGCCTATCCAGGTGTATCTAGCATGTATAATTGTCATCTTTATATTCATATAAAGAACTAGTGTTTTAATTTGTTGTTCCTTTTGATCTGGCTTGGTATTCTATTTTATTGATTTCTGTTCTTCTTTTTAAAATTCTTTCCTTCTACCTGTGTCATTTCTAACTTCTTATGTTACTTTTTAGCCTTTCACCTTGTCTTTTTTTCCCCCAGCTTTACTGAGATATAATTGACATATTGCGTAAGTTTAAGGCATATAATGTGTTGATTTGATACACTTATATATTGTAAAAGGATTAGCAGCAGAGCATTAGCTAACACCTCCATCCTGTCACATAATTACCATTTCCTTTTTGTGGTGAGAACATTTAAATTTTAGTCTCTTAGCCACATTCAAGTATATGATACAGTATCATTAGCTATAATCACCATGCTGTTCCTTAGATCCTCAGAATTTGTTAATCTAATAACTGGAAGTTTGTACTCTTTGACCAATAGCTCTTCATTCCTCTCACCCCCCAACCCCTGACAACAACCATTCTACTCTCTGGTTATATAAGCTTGGCCTTTTTGAATTCCACATATAAGTGATATCATACAGTATTTGTTTTTCTTCTGTCTGACGGGAGAATAAATTTGTAATGGTTCATAATTATTAGAGCTCTTTATAAAATTCACCATCACAAGTGTAGGTTACTGATTTTACCAGAGAACATTTCTTTATACACTCCTCCTCTCCACCCCGCACATATCCCACATAAACAATACTGTGACCTCAACCCACATACTTTAAAGTCACTCAAATCACGGGCGGTGTCCAAGTTAGCACAGAAAAGTTTTTGTTATTGCCCTCTAAAACAAAATGTCCACAGTCTCTGAGAACATTACTCTTGGTGAACTCACCCTATCCACTGCAACTGTGACAACACTCACTCGTACCTAAGGAGAAGACTTAATCAGAGCAAAGGAATGCACTACAGAAAAAGTATAGTGTCAACTCAAATGTCTTCAAGTAAATAATTCTAGCCTAGAGAATGCTTATACTGAAGCTAAGAAAATGAGAAATAAATTAGGCCATTTGTCAATTCTGTGACTTGGAAAACAAATACCATTTTGTGAATCAGAAGTTTGATATAAGGCATTCTAATTATGTGAGCTTGGATATTTTAAAGGACAAATCTTTTGGCTTAAAACCAAAGTGTATATAATAAAAACCTGCTATAACATGGTTAGTTTATGGGATGGATGTCAGTCTTATCCAGTATCTATATTAATATGGAGAAGGTCTTGCTGTATGACTGAATAAGCATACATACCCTCTGGAGCATACAGAGTGAAGCCCATATGCTTCTCTGGGGAATTTCCTTTCCATCCATGAACTGTTTCTTGGCTCTCAATAGAGTCTTCATTTTGTTCATGTATGTATATGACTTTATTAGTTTCACTTTTTTCCATTTAGTTATCTTGCACCATCATTTATCATAGTATTGTATGTCTATCTCGCGTGGCATTTATTACAGTCTCCAACTTACTGACCTTTATATACATCCTTCTTCCTCAAAATTGCTGAAACCATAAAAAGCATCAAAATGTAGGTACTCAACATCACACCATAAATCTTTATTTTTTAATTCCTAGGCAGATAGAATTCCAAATTATTTTAGATGACAGTTTGGTATCTGAAATGATTAATCTACCCATTCTTTACACGTAGCTATTTGTATGAAACATTGTCTTTGAATAGACAAGTTATCAGTAGGTGCAAACCTTAACGCATGAAGAACTCATTGCAACAGGACTCCCTTTTTTGGATCCATGATCTTATGATCTTTCAGATACCACTCTCCTCATCCAGAAAAGAATTGTTCACTTGCAATAGGCCCTTGGGCATAACACAGCATTTACAATGTATAGAGTGTGCGTTTCATGTTTTTTTTCATGTATTTCCTTTGGTTAAAAACTAATATGCAATCTACAACATCCAAATAAATGATTTAACATATTTTATACAACACATGTTCAAGTAATTGATTTTCTCATGGAAATGTCATACCATTTAACTCATAGTTATGAGCCAAATATTTGTGCAGTAGTTTGTAATGAATATATGCATCATCACAGATTGCCTGATTTTCTTTGTACTCAAATATAATTTAAAGGGACAGAAGGACTTGACATTTTTTAATGCTTGATGCATATTAGGCTCTCAATTACTCCTTGTTGGATGAATAAACACATGACTGACCAGTTTGGCAGATCTGATCAAATCCTGTGAGTTTAGGGTTTTGGTTAGTCTTATTGGAGCCTTATTTTTATATTACTAACACAATTGACTGTGTATGATATGTTTTGAAAATACTTGGTTGCCCGAGTGCAGCAAAAATAATTATGGATATATGTGAACAAAAGCTGATGTAAAAACCAATTTATGTGCACCAAGTAGGGAACACCTATATCAGTCAGATTATTTCAGTGGCAGGTAACAAAAATAAGGCTCAAACTGGCTTAAAAATACAGAAATCTATTAGCATGCCCAAAGGTAATGCAAGCTCCAGGCACTGTTCTTTCAATTCTCTTGGCTCTGCTTTCCTTCATGTGTTTCTTTTGTCTTCAATCTAACTTCCCTCATGGTTGCAAAGTGGCTGCCAGTGCCAGCAGCACCTGGGACAATGTGCTTTCTTGCTCACATTCAGTGGGAGAGTGCAAGAAAGCATCTTCCTCAACCATGTCTTAAAAGTCCTTTCCTATAGTGTGATTGGGTGGGCTAAAGTCATGTGACCACAGTTGCTTGGGGAATGCCATGCACTGATTACCCTTAAGGCTGAGTTTCTGAACCAATCACTGGTAAGAATGATGGGATTACCTTGAATAGCTGAGACTAATCAAGACCTATTCCTGGAGCTGAGGAAAGAGTCAGTTTATCCTGAGTCAACTGGGCTTTGGGGAAGTGAGGAGGATGCTTGAACAGAATTGGGTTCTGTTAGGAAGGAAGAAGGGGGAAATGGATACTGTGTATGCAAATAACTGTTTATTCCAGCACCACTCTTCTTTAAAAATTTTGTCATTATTATTTTTTTCTTTCTTTAAAGTTTCTTTATTAAACACTTGATTTTTCTACAGCAGTTTTAGGATCAGAGCAAAACTGAGAGGAAGGTACAGAGATTTCCCTTATACCAAATGCCCCCACTTGTGTATAGTCTCCTCCATTATCAACATCCCCCACCAGAGTGGTGCATTTGTTACAACTGATGAGCTTACATTGACACATCATTATCACCCAAAGTCCATAGTTTACATTAGAGTTCATTCTTGTTGTACATTCTATGCCTTTGGACAAGTGTATAATATAATGACATGTATCCATCATTATAGTATCATACAGAATAGTTTCACTGCCCTGATAGTACTCTGTGCTCCACCTATTCATCTCTCCTTCCATCTTAATCCCTGCAACACCACTCTTCCTCAAAAGAGGAATTGAACTAGTCAGTCAAGGAGAAGTATTCCCATATCGCCACAAAAATGAGAATTGATTCTCTCCTAAAGATACATTCATCAGTGAATTAAGAAAATGAGGACAGAATGGGAAAATGTAGTCTGTCCTTCCCAAGTTTTTATTCTTTTTTTTTAAAGGAGTTTTGCCTTTTTTTAAAATTTAATTTAATTAATTAATTAATTAATTTATGGCCGTGTTGGGTCTTCGTTTCTGTGCGAGGGCTTTCTCTAGTTGCGGCAAGCGGGGCCACTCCTCATTGCGGTGCGTGGGCCTCTCACTATCGCAGTCTCTCTTGTTGTGGAGCACAAGCTCCAGACGCGCAGGCTCAGTAGTTGTGGCTCACGGGCCCAGTTGCTCCGCGACATGTGAGATCCTCCCAGACCAGGGCTCGAACCCGTGTCCCCTGCACTGGCAGGCAG
>NW_020185323.1:352797-353671 GCF_003031525.2 Neophocaena asiaeorientalis asiaeorientalis
AGGTCTCGAACCCGTGTCCCCTGCACTGGCGGGCAGACTCTCAACCACTGCGCCACCAGGGAAGCCCTATTCTTTTTTTTTTAAATTCACTTTCCCCTCGATTGGTACCTATCAAGACCCCATCATGCTTTAGTTCTTTTTACCTGCTGCTTATTCTCTTACTTTCACTTTTCAAGAGTGATCAGCTTCTTTGTATCATCTCTGAAAAAAATAAGTCTAAGAATCACCAAGATAATCTCATTATCACTTCTTAAATGTTTTTCACTTTCTTCATTTAAACCGATCTGCAAAAAAAAGACCTACCATCCCCATCAGTGCTTATTGAAAATCATGTGGCCTATCACTTGCATTCTGTAAGGATCTCAGCTTTCTCACAGTCATTTAACTTTTTCTGAAATTACTTGGATAGAAAACCCTGTGGCGACAGCTTGGATATCATGATTGCCCATATCTGGTTTAAGAGGCAAAGAAGTGGGTCATCAGCCCACAGAAGAGTAAGCTTACAGGGCTCTGGCCACTTGGAAAAACGGACAAAAACCAAATGAGAGGTTTGCTGAATCAAACACAGGGACCTTGCGAAGAAAACAAAGCAGACTTCCAGGATCCATTCACTTTCTGTGCAACCCAGTGTAAACTTTGAGGTGACCATACTAAAGAGACAGGTACAGCCTGTAGTTTTCTGGAAGAATTATTGCCTTTTCTTTAAAGCCCCACTTTACATAAACATCAGAATCAAACATTAGGGAAAGCAAAATCTCTTATACGGAAAGTAGGGGAGTGCTAGTGACTTAAAAAAAATTTTTTTAACTGCTCATCATATTCCATGCGTATGCTGTATAAAACATTTCCTATGAGAAATGGGGCCATTCTCATG
>NW_020185323.1:354028-372228 GCF_003031525.2 Neophocaena asiaeorientalis asiaeorientalis
CCACACAGCCTGCAGGATTTCAGTTCCCTGACCAGGGACTGAACCCAGGCCACAGAAGTGAAAGCCCGGAATCCTAACTACTACGCCACCAGGGAACTCCCTTAGGATTTATTTTCTTAACTTTTGTATGTAACATACAGCAGTGTTCATTATATTTATCATGTGGTACATTATATCCCAAGTACTTACTTATCTTATAACTGGAAGTTTGTACTTTTTGACTACCTTCATCCAGTTCCCCCTCCCCGCAGCCTCCACCTCTGGTAACCGGAAATCTGAACTCTTTTTCTGCGAGTTTGTTTGTTTGTTTGAAGTATAATTGACCTTCAACACTGTGGTAGTTCCTGGCACACAACATAGTGATTCAATATTTTTATACATTTCAAGATGATCACCATGATAAGTCTAGTTAACACCCATCACCACACAAAGATATTACATTATAATTGACTATACTCCCTATGCTATACATTTCATCCCCATGACTCATTTACTTTGTATTGGAAGTTTGTACTTCTTTTTTTTTTTTTTTTAACATCTTTATTGGAGTACAATTGCTTTACAAGAAGTTTGTACTTCTTAATAGCTCTCATTTATTTCACTCAGCCCCAACTTTCTCCCTTTTGGCAACCACCTGTTCTCTGTATCTATTACTCTGTTTCTGTTTTGTTATGTTTGTTCCCTTGTTTTGTTCTTTAGATTCCATGTATAAGTGAGATCATATAGTATTTGTATTTCTCTGTCTGACTTATTTCACTTAGCATAATACCCTCTAGGTCCATCCAAGTTGTTGCAAATGGCAAGATTTCATCCTTTTTTTATGTCTGAATAACATTCCATTGTACATATACACAGCATATCTTCTTTCCTATTCATCTATTGATGATCTCTTAAGTTTGAATGCATTCTAACAACCCTGCATTTTTACTTCCTCCCCCCAGCAATGAACGTTTTTGGTGTCTTATTTCACATTGCTTTGTTTTGAGTATCCCTTAACTACATATTGTGGATATAGATGATTTTACTACTTTTGTCTTTTGACCTTCCTACTAGCTTTATATGTGGTTGATCTACCAACTTTACTGTATATTGCCTCTACCAATGAGACTTTTCCTTTCATAATTTTCATATTTCTAGTTGTGACCTTTTCTGCTTAGAGAAGTTCCTTTAACATTTCTTGTAAAGCTGGTTTAGTGCTCCTGAACTTTTTAGCTTTTTCTTTTCTGTAAAACTCTTTATCTGTCCTTCAAATCTGAATGAAAGCCTTGCCAGGTAGAGTATTCTTGGTGGTAGCTTTTTTCCTTTCATTACTTTAAATATATTGTGCAACTCCCTTCTGGAATGCAGAGTTTCAGCTGACAATCTTATGGGGGTTCCCTTTTACATAACTAGTTGCTTTTCCCTTGCTGCTTTTAAGATTCTCTCTTTAATTTTTGCCATTTTAATTATAATGTGTCTTGGTGTGGACCTCTTTGGGTTGATCTTGTTTGGGACTCTCTGTGCTTCCTGGATCTAGATTTCTTTCTTTCTTTCTTTCTTCTTTTTTCTCTTTTTTTGGCTGCACTGTACTGCTTGTGGAATCTCAGTTCCCCAACCAGGGACTGAACCCAGACCACGGCAGTGAAAGCCTGGAATCCTAACCACGAGGCCACCAGGGAACTCCCTGGATCTGGATTTTTATTCATTTCCCAGGTTAGGGAAATTTTCAGCTATTATCTCTTCAAACAACCTCTCTGCCCCATTATCTCTCTCTTCTCCTTCTGGGACCCCTGTAATATGAATGTTAGTATGCTTCATGTTGTACTAGAGGTCTCTTAAACTGTTCTCATTTTTTAAAATTCTTTTTTCTTTTTTCTGCTCAGCTTGGGTGATTTCCACTGCTCTGTCTTCCACTTCACCAATCTGTTCCTTTGTATCATCTAATCTACTGTTGATTCCTTCTAGAGTATTTTTTATTTCAGATATTGCACTCTTCAGCTCCATTTGGTTCTCCTTTATATCTTCTAACTGTTAAACTTCTCACTGTGTTCATCCATTTTTTTTCCTGAGTTCACTGAGCACTTTTATAATTATTACCTTGAACTCGTTATAAGGTAGATTGATTATCTCCATTGTGCTTTGATTTTCTTTTGGGGTTTTATCTTGTTCCTTTGGAACATATTCCTTTGTCCCTTCATTTTGCCTAATTCTCTGTTTCTTTGTATGTATTAGGTTGGTCAGTTACATTTCCTGATCTTGGAGAAGAGGCCTTATACAGGACACATCCTATGGGGCCCAGCAGCACACCAGAGCTATATGATCTAGCAGTGCCTCCTATGCGGGCTAAGGGGCCCTTCCTGTTGATGTGGGACTGAATACTGTGTATGTGCTGGTATGTGGGGCTGGGGGGCTGCCAGGCTCTGCCTTGTGCAGAGGCTGCCATCTGCTGGTGGGTGGGGCTGGGGCCTGGGCAGCTGGTTGCAGGCCTGGGAGGGGTCCCAGACTGGTGTTAACTGGTTAGCCCTGGTGGAACTAAGCTAGAGGGAGGATTCCAAAATGGCACTTGTAAGCACCAGTGTCTTCATGGTAGAATGAGCTCCCAAAATGGCTGCCACCAGTGTCTGCATCTTCAGGGGGAGTCCCAGTTGCCTTCTGCCTCTCTGAGAGGCTGTCCAAGATCAGGAAGTGGGTCTGACCCAGGCTTCTTTAAAATTACTGCCTCTGCACTGGGTCTCAGAGTGTGTGAGATTTTGCAGGTGCCCTTTAAGAGAAGAGTCTGATTCCTACAGCCCTCCAGCTCTCCCACAGGCAAATCCCACTGGCTTTCAAAGCCAGACGTCCTGGAGGACTTGTCTTCCTTGTGCGGGACCCCCCAGGCTGGGGAGCCTGATGTGGGACTTGGACCCCACTCCTTGGGGAGAACCTCTGCAATTGCGATTATCCTCCTGTTTGTGGGTCACTTGGAGGTATGTATCTTGACTACACTGCATCTCTGCTCCTCTTACCCATCTCGTTGTTGTTCTTTCTTTATATCTTTAGTTGTGGAAAATACTCTCTGCTAGTCTTCATGTTATTCTCATAGATAGTTGTTCTGCAAATAGTTGTAATTTCGGTGTGACCGTGGAAGCATGTGAGCTCAGGGTCTTCATACGCTCACATTTTGGCCACTCTTTGGGTATGGGATCATAAAAATCATTTTTAAATAGTCACGTTATAAGTCATACTATGTAAGTACCACAATTAATCATCCCCTTTTCTAATTCTTTAAAACATTTCTTTTAAAATTGAGATATAATTTGCCGACTGTAAAATGCACAGATCTAAAGCATACAGTTTGATGAGTTTTGACAAATGCGAACACACTCTAATCAAGATAAAGAATATTTCTATCAGCCGCAAAAGTGCCCTCTTGTCTCCTCCTATTCAATTCCCTATCTCTCCACAACCACTGCTCTGATTTCTATCACCATAGCTTCATTTTGCCTATTCTTGAACTTCATATAAGTGGAATTATACAGTATATACCTCGTTATGCCTGACTTCTTTTTTGCTCAACAGTTACCTTTTTAAAATTTATTTTTAATAGAAGTATACTTGATTTACAATGTTGTGCTAGTTTCTGGTATGTAGCAAAGTGATTCAGTTATATATATATATTTTTTTTTTCATATTCTTTTGCATTATGGTTTATTACAGGATATTGACTATAGTTCCCTGTGCTACACAAGGAACTCGTTGTTTATCCATTATATATGTAATAGTTTGCATCTGCTAGTCCCAAATTCCCAATCCATCCCTCTCCCACCCCCTTCCCCCTTGGCAACCACAAGTCTGTTCTCTGTGTCTGTGAGTCTGCTTCTGTTTCATAAGTAAGATCATTTGTGTCATAATTTAGATTCCACATGTAAGTGATATCATATGGTATTTGTCTTTCACTTTCTCACTTACTTTACTTAGTATGATAATCTCCAGGTCTATCCATGTTGCTGCAGATGGCATTATTTCATTCTTTTTCATGGCTGAGTAGTATTCCACTGTATATATGTACCACATCTTCTTTTTTTTTTTTTTTTTTTTTTTTTTTGCGGTACGCGGGCCTCTCGCCGCTGTGGCCCCTCCCGTTGTGGAGCACAGGCTCCGGACGCGCAGGCCCAGCAGCCATGGCCCACGGGCCCAGCCGCTCCGCGGCACGTGGGATCCCCCCAGACCGGGGCACGAACCCGCGTCGCCTGCAATGGCAGGCAGACTCTCAACCACTGCGCCACCAGGGAAGCCCCACATCTTCTTTATCCATTCATCTGCTGATGGACATTTAGGCTGTTTCTATGTCTTGGCTACTGTAAATAGTGTGGCTGTGAACATAGGGGTGCACGTACCTTTCTGAATTATAGTTTTGTGTGGATATATCACCAGGAGTGAGATTGCTAGGTCATAGGGCAACTTTATTTTTAGTTTTTTGAGGAACCGTCATACTGTTTTCCTTAGTGGCTGCACCAATTTACATTTCCACCAACAGTGTAGGAGGGTTCCCTTTTCTCCACATTTGTTATTTGTAGACATTTTAATCATGGCCATTGTGACCAACATGAGGTGGTGCCTCATTATAGTTTTGATTTGCATTTCTCTAAAGTTAACGATGTTGAGCATCTTTTCATGTACCTATTGGCCATCTGTATGTCTTATTGAAGAAATGTCTATTTAGGTCTTCTGGCCATTTTTTGATTGGGCTGGGTTTTTTTGTTTGTTTTTGTTTTTTGGCTCAACAATTATTTTGAAATTCACCCAAGATATTGTGTTTATCAGTAGTTCATTCTTTATTATTGTTAGTAATATTTCTTTGTATGGATATGTAACAATTTGTTTATTTGCCAGTTGATAGATATTTGGGCTGTTTCCTGTTTGGGTCTATTATGAATTATACTGCTTCAAACATTTTTTTTCAAGTCAATTTTAGAGGGGGTGAAAAGTGATAAGAAATGATAGCTAGGTCAATGATTCTTTTTTTTTTTTCTTTTTGTAGA
Organism: Neophocaena asiaeorientalis asiaeorientalis; assembly: GCF_003031525.2. Lineage (NCBI taxonomy): Eukaryota > Metazoa > Chordata > Mammalia > Artiodactyla > Phocoenidae > Neophocaena > Neophocaena asiaeorientalis. Next base: position 359,029 of record NW_020185323.1, read on the forward strand.
GAAGGTACAGAGAAGCAGGGGATGCAGTTGAAAGACTGGGGATGGAAGGGTGGTAAAAATGAAGCAAATAGGGCTTTTGAGAAGGAAAATCCAAGGGGGAAATTAATTTAAAAAGAAAAAAGAGAAGAATGAAAATGAGCAAGGATAAGAAGCAATCAATCAAACACTAAATGAGAAACAAAAAAAGCCTATAAAAATTAAAATAAGTAAAAAGAATTAGAACCACAAAACATATTTTTAATCATGTTCTTTGAGAACTCCTGGAATGAAGAGAAACAAACTTTTGAGTTTTCTCCGCATGGACTTCCACCCCTCACATATTCCTGATGCTCTAATGCTTTCTTTACATGAACATTTTCTACAAGCAACACTCTTTCCCTTGCTTGCCAGAGCAGAAGAGTGTGTTCAAAGTGGCTTTGATCAGGGCAGGGAGGAAGCCAGGAGGCTTTTAATTTAAAAATAAGTGCTGCCTTGTCTCCCATGTTTCCTTAATTGAGGCAGAAGCTGAATCTAGGACACAGCCTGGTGGGAGATTGGCTATGGCCCAGTCACGTGGGGATTGGATTCTGAGCGAGAATGGGATGGTGAGCAGTGGAAAGGCAGAATGGCGCAGATGTGTGTGAATGTGTGTGTGTGTGTGTGTATGTGTGTGTGAGAACAGTTACAGGCAAGTGTTCTCAACTGTTAGGCCTGTCAGATTAAGATGTCTGAATGGGCTATAAGGGAAAGAAGTAACTGAATCTGCATTAGCTGTATTATTTCATTTTGTAGACGCGGTGCAGAAGGATTTAAATGCCTTCACCTAGAGATGGAGGAAAACAAAGAAAGACAAGAAGATCCAAGATGGCTGGAATTGTTTTTGTCTGAAAGAGACTCTGCAGGCCTGAGAGTTGAAAATTTCTTTTCTACTGTGATGTTGCTGACATTTTGACCCAGGATATTTCTTTTCTCCTGAAACCAGAAAATAGGCACAAAAATAATTATAAGAAATGACAGGCAAGAAGGATGAGGAAATATATAAGGTATATTGAAGACATTGCTGGTGGAGTTTTATGGTGCTTTATGGCACTCTTACCCCTGGCCCCAACTTTCAAATGAGTTTGGAGTGAATTTGATGGATAAAAGCATGAAAGGAGGGAGAGAAATGGGCTATGGCTGTGATCTACAGCTATTGAAAGTTGTTAATGCAGAGGAGGATTTATTTGGTCTATAAATCCCAAAGGGACGTAACCATGAGAAATATGGTGTGGTTTACAAAAACTCTGATTGAAAAAGAGGAACAATTTCTTGCTTGTGAGAACTACTGGAATACAAAATAAAACAAAATATTATATATTAACACACTTAAAGGAGTAAAAGTGCTATGCAAATTCAAAGCATGATTATTATTTAGCCCTTAAGGGAGCCGGTGGTAAATCCGCCGTTAAAATACACCAGAGCAATCCCAAAATACAGTCTCCAAAAACCCTGGGGACCAGATGAGACCACAGCATATGCTGGGGTCCCTTGGGAAAGTGAAATATTCTGTGTGCTTCCCCAAATTCCCAGAAGGTTACCCCTTCCATATGATGGGCTTTGTTGCTCCCCTGATATAAATGGCTGCTTCTGTTGAAAAATCTCAAGTGATTTATGTGGCTGAGGACCATCTGCTTGGTTTCAGGCAATGAGTTAGGGCAGACATTAACCTTTAAAGAAACTCGGTGAATTTTCATCTCTTAGGTGTTAAAGCATATTTCTTGCCCAAATCAGGCTGGAGGAGGGGGCATTTCCACATTCGGTGTTTGAGAGTAATTGGAACTGGGCATATGAGCGTGAAAAAGAGTTCTCTTTGGGAAGCCACTTTAAAACAGAAAGTACAGTTTTCTGTTCCATAGCATAGCCTGGGGATGGGAGTTGGGAGGCTCTTAGTGATAATAATCTCATCCACTTTCAAGTTCATCCTACATTCTGGGCCCTTTACACCTATTATCTTGTTCAGTACAACAACCCTACGCGGAAGGATATTACAAGTGAGTAAACTGAGACTCCAAGATAGTATATAACTTGGCCAGAGTTACAGAATTAGGATATAGACAGCTCAGGATTAGAATCCAGTCCTATCTGACCCTGAAGCCTGTTCTTACTTCACCTCATCATAAGGCTGTGTGGGATAGTTGTTCCTTTCCTCCCTGCACTCGGTTTCACTGTCTGTGTTTTCATTTGGATTCTCCCAGAAGCAATTCTGAAACAAGGATTTGGAGCAGGTAGCTTATTCTGAGGGTGATCCCAGGAGACACTGGGAGGGAAGCGGAGAAGGGAGACCGGGAAGAGAAGGCAGCCAATAAATGGTCCATTATTGAGCAAGTTGCCACTGCAGGTGACTGGGGCTCAGTCCTGCAGAAGAACTTTGGAAAATGAGTTATCCTGCCTAGAAGGCAAGGAAGCTGGTGAGTTTACATATCCTCCACCCCTGAGCATGAATTCCTGGCAGGCAAAGCTGGCTCTGGCGGCCAGAGAATGCCTTCAGCCCAAGAAATGAAGTGAAAAATGTGAGGGCAAGTGAGGTATAGACACCTGGGACCTCTCCGGTGCCCAGGGTGCTGGCTAACTTGGTATTAGGCACTGAGTCTTAAATGGTGCTTATCTCCTGGCTCTGCAAGGGCTCAAGTATCCCCCTCTGCACCCCTATATGAGAGGGGCAGGGAATCCAGACACCGTCTTGCCCAGGGGGAAGGCCAGTGTGTTGGACAAAGAGGGAACAATGGGGTTATTTTTCTTACCAGAGGAGTCTCTCTTAGACTCATGACTGCCCAGAAACCCAGCGATGTGCTCACCATCTGTAGACAGATACCAAAGCAAAATATATAACAGTTACTGGAGAGGATGGGGATATAACAGAGGACCTGCTGATTCTTCTAGATGCTGTGTTCCAGCTGTTTTTTTCTGGATGTTTCCCAACACTCTGCAAGGCTCTCCCAGGTCTCTTAGCAATTAGCATGTGTCATTAAAATCTTCTCTACAATTGTACTCTCCAATCTAAATTCTAGCTTCGAGTTTTGCCTGCTCTTTTCTTCCCTGAGCACATGAGTAGTTCAGAGGCCTGTGAAATAGACAAACCCCACAGAGAATTTGGTATTCCAAATCACACTGAATATTTTACCAAGAGGGTAAAACTTGAAAATGAATTCCTGAAAGGTTGTGCTCCCTTACATTGAAGTTCAAGCTTAGAGGTTGATAAACTGTTACTGTTAAATAGTTTGGTCAACACTTCTATTTTAGTAACAGAAAATTTGCCCTGAAAGGAGCCAAAGACGTGATGGGGCTCAATGGCAGGTGAGAACATCTGCCTGAAGCCATCAGAGCCACCTTTGAGACATAGACATAAGGGTACTTTCAGAGTAAACAAATTGCCTACATTTCTTGGACTGTTTAAAAAAAAAAAATCTGAGGATTCTGCTATCTGAATATGCAAATTAAAATTAGCATTCTTTATGAATAACATTGCATGACTTCTCAAAAATGAGAAGTTAAGGTGTGCCACTCAAAGATCGGATTTTCTTCCTAATAAAAATCCAAATTCTTGAGCATGTAGGGCATACTTGTTGAGTCAAACACTATCTGGGACTAAGTTATACAACTGTAAATGAGGTGTCTTGGTGATTTCTTAAATTCTTCCAGAAGTTTTCAGTCATTTCCTCAGAGAACAAAGTCAACCTTTGGTCTGAAAATGGCAAAAAGTTCACATAAACAGGAAGTAGTTGAGGCCCTAGGAGATCTCCGATCCATGAAAATGATGGTTTTTTTACACTATATTCACTCCACTGTGTATAATTTTATATAACAGAGATCATATTTTATGTATTGTCCTATAACTTGTATTCACTGAACAATACGTGGTAGATCTTACAACGTCAATCATGATCAACTGACATCTTGATGGCTACATAGTATTCCAGTTGGATCAGTGGAATGCTATAGACCGAATATGTCTGTTGAAATCTAATCCCCAATGTGATAGTATTTGGAGGTGGGTTTTGGGGGAGATGATTAGGTCATGAGGGTGAAGTCCTCATGAATGAGATTAGTGCCCTTATAAAGAAACCCCAGAGAGCTCCCTGGTCCCTTCTGCAATGTAAGGACAAAGGGAGAACATGGCCATCTATAAACCTGGAAGGGGGTTCTCACCAGACACAATCTGCCAGCACCTTGATCTTGGACTTCCCAGTCTCTGGAACTGTGAGAAATAAATTTCTCTTATTTATAAGCCACCCATTCTATGGTATTCTCTTATATCAGCTCAACACAGACATTTATTTACATAACTGATCCTGTTGTGATAAACATTTTGGTTATGTTTGATTTTCCTGTATGATAAATAATATCTACCATAATTAAGGACTTACTACCTTCCAGGCATTGTTCTAAACATGCGTATATAACTGATTTAATCCTCACAGCAAAACTTAGAAAGTAAATTTTATTATTATACCCATTATTGATGAGAAAACTGAGGTGAGAGAAGGAAGTATTGGGTTGGCCAAAAAGTTCATTCGGGGTTTTCCATAAGATGTTATGTTACTTTGCCCAAGATTGTCCAGGTAGTCAACAGCTATAGCGTCTACACTGGTTAGCAAACTGGACACCCATTCCCAACACTTTCTCCTTTGTCCACCTCCATCATTAGACAATAATAGCCCAATTCTGCTTTCCCAGACTTCTTTGCAGCTAGGAGAGGCCAATGAGACATAAGCATAGGTTTGCTGGTTACTTCTAGCAAAGACCTTGTATGTCTTACCATCTCAAATACAGAAGAAATGATTTAAGGTTACGCAGCCATCTCACCATCTTTCAAGTGTAAGTGAAAGGTCAAGAGAATTGCCGAGATGCCAGATCTGACACTGTGAAGCCTGCAAACCAATGCCAGGAGCCGCCTGCTTTTAGATTTCATATAGTGTGAGAAAAATGAACGATTTCTTTAAAACCCTGCCTGTCTGCTTTTCTGTAACTTGCAGCCTAAAGCACTGCTAGCTGATACACTACTGGGGCAGGGATTTGGGTCACGCAGGCTGGGTCCAGAGCCCATATTCTTAATCTCTACACTATTGTGCACATCTTTGTATCTAAATCAGCTGGGACAAACATCTTTGCATGTACGTATTACTTCTGCTGTTGTATTAAGGAAGAAAAGTTGACAGAGTTACTTGTCTGATTTTCTGTTTGTGTCTAAAATCCAACAGATAAAGGTTGGGGGAGGTGAGGCTCAACGGCAGCATGCATGAGAATGATTGAAGTAATTTAGTATAAAGTACATCATTCCCTTGGGTCAGCTATGGGAAATGCTGAAAATGCTGACCCGACCCGAGATGTATTTAGAGAATTGTGATGTCTCCATGGAAGTGCAGTGTTTAGTTCTGACAACTCCAATTAAGAAATATCGTGATGACAATACGCTGAGTGAAAGAAACCTGACACGAAACAATGCTGTCTTGGAGCAGATCCTCTGAGAAGCAGATACCCAGGCAAGAGTAAATGTGCGAGGACTTTATTAGGGGAAATGACTATGAGAGAAACGGAGAGACATAGGCAAGGCTGGGAGATCTGCCAATGGGCTGTAATGTTGGTTTGACCCAAGGGAAGGCGAGAGGGCAGGGAAGTGGACGTGAGCATCCTAGACTGTCATGCAGTCTCTGGAAGGTTCAGCGAGGCTGGCAGGCTGTCCTCAAGCCAAAGTCAGCTGTCAGAAGTCTTGTTGCTTTCAGGAACCGGCCTGCCTTAGTGCCACGCCTGGATCAGTCATTGGCTGGGGCAGCCAGTGGGAGGCATGGCATCAGTGCAAATACCACGATGGATTTTGGAGCCCAGTAGCTGTGGCCCTTGGTCTGTGATGCTCCCTGGAGTTGGATGTCTGCAAGGCACATTCTTCCTCTTGCCCGCCATAAGTACATAATGTATGATCACATTTATGCCAAGTGCTACAACAAGCAGAGCTAATCTATGGTAGAAGAAAATCAGAGTGGTTGTTTATTCTGGGGGCAAGGACTAAATGGGGAAGGGTATAAAGAAATTTTGTTTTATATCTTGTTAGGGATTGGGGTTACACTGGTCAAAACTCAGTAAATGTATGCTAAAGTTTTGAGCATTTCATTGTATACAAACTTTATATCAAAAGAGAAAAGCCTGTAAATAAATTTTAAACTCCAGCTAATGATATGCTCTCTGAAGTATTTTTTGAGGCGGGGGGAGGTCTGCAATTTACTTTGGAATGCATCAGAAAGTAAGATGGAACTTCATACCCATTAGGATGGCTACTACAAGAAAATAAAAAATAACAAGGGTTGACAAGGATGTGGAGAAATTGGAGCCATTGTACACTGTTGGTGGGAATGCAAAATGGTGCAGCCGCTATGGAAAACATTACATATGGCAGTTCCTCAAAAAAATTAAAAATAGAATTACCATATGATCCAGCAATCCCACTTCTGGGTATATACCCCAAAGAACTGAAAGCAGTATCTTGAAGAGATATTTGTACATCCATGTTCATAGCACCATTATTCACAATAGCCAAGAGGTGGAAGCAACCCAAATGTCCATGGATGGATGAATAGGTAAACAAAATGTGGTATATACATACAATCGAATACTATTCAGCCTTAAAAGGGAAGGAATTAATGGGTGTTGAACTCCATGGTTGGTTGAATTCGCAGATGTTGAACTATAGATATGGAGCATCAACTATAAGTTATACTCGGATTTTCAATGGCGTGGAGGGTCGGTTCCCTAACCCCTGTGTTATTCAAGGGTCAACTGTACTTATTAAGTAAAAGAAGTAGTTCGATAGTAATTCTGCTTAAATATGGAATCAGGTAGTTCCTAGTCTTTGGCAGAGTTCAAGTATGTGTTGGTGAGGAGAGACAAATAGGACAATTGTCTGCTAGAAATCCGCAAAGCTAACTGGGACAGTGGCTCCCCCATCTCCCAAAGGAAGGTGATGTCACAACGGTATGCAAGGTCCCTAGTCAGCTGGCAGCCAGTTGCGGGGGGCTGTCTCTGTTAGGAAGGCCTTTCTTATGATCATAAGGGTGACATAGTCACATGCTTGGTTAGATGCTCCCTGGGAGAGCAGCCGGAGCGTGGGTCCCTCCCTAGAGCACAACCTGTGATGTATCTAGCAGTTTCTAGCCCCAATACACCACTTCATGGGATGGCAGGAGACAGAGGCACTGTGTGCTTTCTGTGGCTGATGTTCTGCTTGCGAGTTCTAGCCTGAATCACATAATGCTTGTGATGTTTGCCCAAGTCCTTTACTCAACACTTAGACAATCACCTTGTAAAAAATATCAGAGGGAATTTAGGCTCTGCTGGTCAGATAGTTGCATTAACGCACTTTTATTTCACTATGGTTCCCATGGCTTTAAATACCACCACAAACTGGTGTCTACCAAAATTATATCTTCAGTCCAGACCACTCTCCTTATCTCCAGGTTTATATCCCAAATTATATGTCTAATAGGCATCTTTTTAAAAATTGAAGTATAGTTGATTTACAATGTTGTGTTAGTTTCAGGTGTACAGCCAAGTGATTCAGTTATACATATATGCATATATATCTCTATCTATCTACCTACCTCTATCATGGATTATTTTTCAGATTCTTTTCCACTATAGGTTCTAATAGGCATCTTAAATGTTAAAGTGTCCATAACCGAGGTCCTGCTTCCATCTCCAACACCCCTCTTTCTGCTTCTCTTGTAGTTTTCCCCATCTCAGTTATTGGCTACTTTATCCTTTTGCATACCCATAATCTGAACATCTCACAAACCCACTGCCACCGTCATCTGTTGTCTGGTTGATTTAATATTTCTAACCTCTTCCCTTTTTTCCTCAGCCCTAGCAAGGGTAGCTACTTCCTTCAATTGCTACTCCGTGATAATTTAGAGTCCCTTTTTAACTTATCGGTTACTGACTTATAATATTATATTAGTCTTCAATGTTCAACATAGTGGTTTGATTTTTTTACGTTATGAAATGATCTCCACAATAAGTCTAATTACCATCTGTTACAATACATAGTTATTACAATATTATTGACTATATTCCCTATGCTGTACATTACATCCCTGTGACTTTTTATTTTACAACTGGAAGTTTGTATCTCTTAATTCCCTTTACCTCTTTTGCCCATTCCCCTACCCCGACCCCCTCTGGCCACCACACGTTTGTTCTTTGTATTTATGAATTTGTTTCTGTTTTGTTTGTTCATTTGTTTTCTTTTTTAGATTCCACATAAAGTGATATCATACAGCATATGTCTTTTTTTGTCTGACATTTCACTTAGCATATACCCTCTAGGTCCATCCATATTGTCACAAATGGCAACATTTCATCCTTTTTAAAGGCTGTGTAATATTCCACTGCGTGTACGTGTGTGTGCGTGCGTGTGTGTGTATCTCAGTGTTCTTTATCCATTCGTCTTTTGATGGACACTTAGGTTGCTTCAATACTGTATATGGGTTATTGTAAATAATGTCACAATGAACGCTGGGGTGTGTACATGTTTTGAATTAGTGTTTTCATTTTGTTTGGACAAATACCCAGAAGTGTAGTTGCTGGATCATATGGTAGTTCTATTATTAATTTTCTGAGGACTCTCCATATTATTCTCCACAGTGGCTGCACCAGTTTACATTCCCACCAACAGTGCACAAGGGTTCCCTTTCCTCTGCATCCTCACCAACACTTGATATTTGTTGTGTTTTTGAAAACGGCCATTCTGACAGGTGTGAGGTGGTAGCTTGTTGTGGTTTTGATTTGTGTTTCCCTGATGATTAGTGATGTTGAGCATCTTATCATTGTCTGTTGGTCATCTGTATGTCTTCCTTGGAAAAATTTCTATTCAGATCCTCTGCCCATTTTTTAATGTGATTGACTATAATAACGTGCAGGTTTATTTCTGGGGTCTCTATTCCTTTCCATCGATCTATGTGTCTGCTTTTGTGCCAGTACAATATATATATGTCTATTTCAAACTGATAGTCGCTTAATTTCTAATGCATTCTAAAAGCACTACGTTTTAGCTTCTTCCCACCCATGTTTTGTGGTTTTCATGTCATGTTTTACATATTTCAATTTTGTGTATCCCTTATATTATTATTGTAGCTATAGTTTAATACTTTTGTCCTTTAACCTTCATACCAGCTTTTTAAGTGGCTGATCTACTGCCTTTACTATATTTTTGCCTTTACCAGTGAGATTTTTTTCTTTCATATATTTTCTTATTTCTATTTTTGGCCTTTTTCCCCCCTTTTTTGTGGGGGTGGGAGGGATCTTAGTTCCTCGACCACGGATCATACCTGGGCCCCAGCAGTGAAAGTGTGGGGTCCTAACCACTGGACTTCAGGGAATTCCCATGGCCTTTTCTTTCCCACTTAAAGAAGATCCTTTAACATTTTTTGTAAGGTCAGTGTAGTGGTGACAAACTCTTTTAGTTTTTGCTTGTCTGGGGACTCTATGTCTCCTTCAACTCTGAATAATAATCTTGCCAGATACAGTATTCTTGGTTGTAAGATTTTTCTTTTCGGCACTTTAAATATATCATGCCACTTCCTTTTGGCCTGCAAAGTTTCTGCTGAAAAATTAGCTGATAGTCTTATGGGGGTTCTCTTGTATGTGACATTGTTTTTCTCTTGCTGCCTTAAAATTCTCTTTTTAACTTTTCCATTTTAATTATGATATCTCTTGCTGTGTATCTCTTTGGGTTCATCTTGTTTGGGACTCTCTCTGCTTCCTGGACCTGGATGTCTGTTTTCTTCCCCAGGTTATCAGCTCAGGTTGATCCTTTCTTATATTTTTAAACTCTTTGTTGAAGTTCTCATTGTGTTCCTCCATACTTCTCCCGAGTTTAGTGAGCATCTTTAAGACCATTATTTTGAACTCTTTATCAGGTAAATTACTTATAAGTTTCATTAGGGTTGTTTCCTTGGGTGTAATTCTTTCATTTGAAACATATTTCTCTGCCTCCTCATTTTGTTTGGCTTTATGTATTTGTTTCCATGAATTAGGTGCAACAGCTACTTCTCCCAGTCTTGAAGGCATGGTCTTGTGTAGAAGCATCCCCTGTGTAGACTGCATGTGGGTGGCTTTGGCTGTCTGGTTGGACATGGAACAGGCATAGGCTGAGGGATCTTGGGGAGTGCTGTGCTGGGGCCACCTTGGTGGAACAGCTGGAGCTGGAGTGGGCATGGGCAGAGGGGCCCAGGGTGTGCCACACCAGGGCTTCACTGGGGTGACAGATGTAACTGGTGAGGGCCAGGGTCCTGGGGCATGCTGTGGCGGCCTTGGCAGGCTGGCTAGTGCCTGAACTGTGTTCCCACCTGTGCTATCCAGGTGGAGGGGGGAATGCAAAAATTGGTACTCTCTGGTACCTCCAACCCGGGAGAGAATTCCAGCAGTCTTTCTGTCCATTTGGAGATGCTCTAGGGTTAGTAAATGGATTTCCTTCTTGTATAGTCTAAGTGTCCTTTAAATCACTATTTTTTTGCTGTGCCCCAGGGTGGGCAGGTCTGCATGTGGGGCTCTCAGTGATATCTCTCTCTACTGCAGGTTGCTATGTTGGAGGTATCCCATAGATACTGTGTCTCCATCTCTCTCCTGTTTGTCTTTATGTGGTCCCTCTATTTCTTGTTGTGCTGAAGCTGTTCAATCAGCCCTCATTTCTTCCTCAGGAGGAATTGCTCTTCCTCTATATAGGTTTAGATTCATTGTGTCTGTGGGAGGAGGTCAGTCTTCCTATGCCATCATCTTGGACTGGAAGCTAGTGCTCCATTTTCTGATTTGATGATGCCTCCATCCCCCAGTGAAGGATGAGACTAGGACAGAAAAATAATCCAGAAGAGGGATAAGCATCTAGAGGAAACTCACCTCAGAAGAGGGCTGGAGGGAGGAGAAAAATCTACTTATTCTTTAGATTAAATTCTATCTGTTCACTTAACTAGTGGGGTTTCCATTTCCTGTCTAGAGCCTAAATAATATAGCCAACATATTTAAAATTGCAGTACACTTATAGTACTCCATATTCCCCCGGTTAATTGTCCTCCTCTGGAGGCAGGAGATAGATGGGCCCCAGGTCGAGCAGCTGGAGTTTGTCCCCTGGAGTTCATGGACAGATACTCCAAAGCAGCAGGAGTGAGAGAGGCACTGGGCCCTGCCCAGATAAAAGATAGAGACCATGTATTTCTCATTCTCAAGGTCAAGGAGACTTTCCCGACTACACGTGTGCAGAGAGGCTCCTTGGAGGTCAAAAAGGGAGTGATGTCAACCTACCCATAGGCTCTTAGCTAGAATCCATCTTGGCTAAGAGATGCACGCGCACACATGGGAGGACCCTGAGCTAAACCAAATACGGACTCAGAACCAGGCAAAGCAAGATGATCGGCCAAAGGAAAGCTGGAAGAAATGCACCGTATAAGTGATTCAAACTACCACGAGGACGTGACTCTCTCTCTGAGTCCACCCATATGTCTATCCACACTTACTCTTTTTCCTCCTAATAAACACTTTCCTTGTTTCACTACTTTCTGTCTTTGAGGGAATTCATTTCTACATAGCCGACGGGCCAGGGCCTTGTCACTGGCCACTGGTCCCTGGTGGTCTAGTGGCTAGGATTCACTGCCGTGGCCTGACTTCAGTCTCTGGTCGGGAACTGAAATCCTGCTTCAAGCAGCTGCAGGCTGAGGCCACCCGAGATCACTCCCACCAGAAGGTAAGCTCCATGAGGGCAGGTATTTTCCATTTTCTTCATTGCTGTAGATCCAGTACCTAGATTAGTCTCTGATACATGGTCAAAATTCAATATGTATTTGTTGAATGCTTTCTATTATGTGTAGGAAAAGTAAGATTTGCATGATTTACAACTGTAACTGGAAGAGTGAGATCATCCTTTTTCTTCCTACTGGACTGAGAATGGGGTCAAAGGCAACCATTGGTTAAGAAGGTAAATAAATCCTTCCAACTGACTGTTTCAAAAGTTTTGATCAGGCCCTTGTGTAAGTAATCTGGGAAGCAGCCACCAAGATGAGCCACCAAGGACTCATCAACAGGGTAGGCAGACACTTTTGTTTGCTCCTCTTCTCTTCAGAGAGCAGCAGATGAATGGAGAAGTTGAGGGTCAAGGAAAGTGACTAAGTATTAGTATTACTACTGAAGGGGAACAGAATTTGCTACCCCAAACTATGCCTCTTTGGCATAAGGATTATCTTGAGCTGATTATTTTTAAGAAAGAGAAGACATAGGAGAAAATCTGAAAACCAAGTAGAAACTAACCTCTGAAAGAGACATTTACATTTATAAGGGAAATCACCATTTGTCAAGGTGTCTCCATCTTTGTACCAGGAAGAGAGGGATGACTAAATCTCTAGAACGCTTATCAATGGAGAAGGCAAGGACCTAAATCTGCATAACAACCTTATCCTTGTTAACTGTGCTTTTCCTGATAACCTCCCACAGGCTTGTTAAAGATAGTAAGGAAGACTCTTCAACAGGGACCACTGCATGCCTGTTTTCAGTAGGGGTGAGAGATTGGGCTCCAATCTGAATACAATTGGTCAAGTGGAGATTTATAGCCAAGGAGCAGGGTGGGGGTCTGTGGATAGAAAATTACTAGGAGGAAGCATCGGGGTAAAGGAGGATTCTGGCTAAATTGACTTGAAAGGATTCCTGCCTTCAGAAAGGCCAGAGGGATAAGATATTGAAGGTGGGGGATGAGGCATTTGGTCAGATATCAAGAGTGAGGATTTTTGCTAAGCTGAGCCAGCAGGATTCTTGCTAACACTGAACTAAGTGGGCCAAGGACAGAACCGAAGGTTGGGGCCTAGTTGAGAAGAGGACTCAGGGGAGCCTGACTCAAGTTTGGTTAAGGAGAGGGTCTTGGTCAGAAGTAGGCTGACATGTTGGGGGTTACATACAACTTGGTACAATTTTCATATAGCTTCTCATGCCAAAAAGAAGGATAATCTATTGTCTCTAATTTAAGTGCAACTAAATGCTTTAACTAGAATGAAGGTTTGCTTTAAGAAATGTGCTAAGTCTGTCTTTATGTGTAATTCAAATCTATGTCTACGTGACTCATTCCTGGTGAAAACGGAGAGCAGCTGTTGGTGATGATGATGATGATGGTGTTTCCTGTGCTTGGAAGCTATTTTTTTTTTTTTTTTTTTTTTTTTG
>NW_020185323.1:372297-392111 GCF_003031525.2 Neophocaena asiaeorientalis asiaeorientalis
AAAAAAAAAAAAAAAAAAAGAAACAATGGCATATTAAAACCAGTTTTTTAAAATTATTTTTTTTTAATTTTTTTGCGGCATGTGGGATCTTCCCGGACCGGGGCACGAACCTGTGTCCCCTGCATCAGCAGGCGGACTCTCAACCACTGCGCCACCAGGGAAGCCCGGAAGCTATTTTTAAAAATATCCCCAACTTCCATTTTTCTCTCTTCTTACATAATTACTCCCCATTTCTAAAGTTTAGTCCTTTCTTTAAAATCTTGGGCCTTTGAATTCTAGTAAAGTGTGTTGACCCTTTAGGTTAAAGTTTCTTTTTCAAGGAAGTTACACAAAGATTCAATTGCTTGTCTGAAAATTGTTAAAGGGGTTAAACAGTCTTTTTGCCTTTTATGTCCAATTTCAGGTTCCTATCTTATTGAGAGCAACCTCATTGTTTTGTCTATTTATTTATTTTTTCCCCCAAAATATTAACATTCTATTTGAGGAGCTTTTAGGACAGTCTCCTGGAATATGGGGTCGGGATAAGGATGAAACAGTTGAGGCACTTAGGCCCTAAGTGGTTAAATATGGTTTTGACTAGAGGCCTGGAGATGAAATAGAAAAACTCTTGGGTTCCCTCCTGCTTTGTAGACCATCACTGACCTATTCTTTTGAACCGGGAAGTGTTCACATTAAACGATGTTGACTCTGGGGGAAAAAAAGAGTTGCTTCTTGAAGAATACAGGGCCTGCAAATATTAAAGGAACATTTTCTCTCGCAGGGATTGTGGCCAACACAGATCTCTCCAGTGGAAAATGAATTAACTCAGAGCATCAGTCCCCTAATTAGAAGAGCTAAAGCAATGGTCCTCAAGAGACGGAGGTATGGAAAAAATCACCCAGGGAACTGCACATATCACTTCTCCCCCTTTCTCTACCCCCTGGAATCTGATGGGGGTGTGCGTGTCAGGATGGCCCAGGTGGTTTTGACAAGTTTCCCAGGCAACACAGAGGGGCAACTCTCTCTCACCCAGCTGGGAATCACTGGGCAAAAGAGACCCAATGTTATTTATGAAAGTTTGAAATACATATTATTGACTCTACTTCTAGGAACCTAGTACTCAGAAATACTTGTATGCTCGTTCAAAGATAAATACACAAGGATGGAAATTACAGCACATTTTAATACCAATGATAGTAATAATAAAAATAATAATAGCAACAACAACTTGAAAGTCCATCAGTAGGGGACTGGTTAAATGTATGATTTAGCCATACTATGAAATTATATGCCTTGGTGAGAAAGAACAAGGTAGTTCCTCATGTGCTAACATGGAGTGATCTCCAAGGAATACATCTGGGTGGAGAAAGCAAGCTGTACAACAATAGGTATAATGTGATATTTTTAAAAACAAAACAAACAAAGAACAACCAACTCATACGCATACCTGTTAAAGTGTATTAAAAAAGTTCCGAAAAGAGACATGCAAATTCTTAACACTGGTTACTTATGAAGATGGGAGTAGAATAGTGTAGGATTTCCAGGGTTTTTTTTTTTTTTTTTTTTTTTTTTGGGGGCGGGGGAACCCGTGTCCCCTGCATCGGCAGGCAGACTCTCAACCACTGCACCACCAGGGAAGCCCGATATTCTATTTTGATGACAAGACACCTAAGTCACTTTTCTAAAAAGTGAGATTTCCTTTTCTCTCTTTTCCACTTGGCAAGTCCTTGCTCAGCCTTCAAGATTTAGTTCAAATGTCACCTCCTCAGTGTAGCTTCTAAACTCCTCCAGGCTAAGTGGGTCATTCCTTTGTCAGTTTGCACATTGTATTTTGTGCTCACTGCTTCCATAGACTGATTGGCTTACATTAAGATTGTTTACCTCTCTCTCCTGAACTTTGAGGTTCAGGACTAGGTCAAACCATCCACCAATTCCCAGACCACACCTTAGCATATTACAAAAAGCAGGTACCCAGAAACCGTTTGTCCCATAATATTAAATGAATCACTAGGCATCTATCTGATTCATAGATGAAGTTAAATATATTTATGTTTGCAGGACCTTTCATTCACTGAGGTACTCTGAGATATAACTGAGATCTCGGTTTTGAAAATTTCTGAAAAGTATATTTTATAGCACTACATTACTCATTATTATGAATCATCATCATCATTGAGAGTTCATATTATTATAAAATATACAAGTCCTGGCATTTTGAAAATGTGACGTTAAGAATCACTGCTCTAGCTCTTGCTGGAGCCAGTATGGAGCCAGACACTATCTCATTACACAGTATTTCATCTTTTAAGAAACTGACCAAATATAATCACAGAGGAAGTGACAAGTGGCTAACAGTTGTACTAATTCAAAGTAAACCAGATAACAAGAAAGCAATATTGGCCAGTGGTGCTGGTCTCCTAAAGATGAGCGAGGACCTCCTACTTCCCCAATACAATGACCTTTGCTCCTCAAACTGCAGGGTCTGAAGCTGATGCCTTCCTGTTTCTGGAGACTCTCTCTTTCCTTGCTTTCTAGGGCACCACAATCTGTTACCTACCTTCCAGTTCTTCTGTCCTTTCTCTACTTTCCTCTCTGGCTTTCCATCCCCCTCCTACCCCTTAAGTGTGCTCACTCACTCATATTCTATCCATGGGTCTCTTTTCTTTCTGTTCCCTCACTTGAAGAATAAGATAGTTAACAATTACCAAGCATCTGCTATTCAATTTAAGCCTCAAACTATTATATAGGTAGTATGATTATCCCCATTTTAAAGATGAGGAAGCTGAGGCACAAAGAGATTTAGTAAGTAGTCCGCGATCACATAGCTCACCTGGGGAAGAGGCTGGGATTGAAATCAGACAGCCTGGTTCCAGAGTCCAGACTCTTGACCACTCCATCACTCTTTTTTAATTTTTTAAAAACTTTTTATTGGAGTATAGCTGTTTATATTGTTGTGTTAGTTTCAGGTGTACAGCAAAGTGATTCAGTTATACATATACCTATATCCACTCTTTTTTAGATTCTTTTCCCATATAGGTCATTACAGAGTATTGAGTAGAGTTCCCTGTGCTATGCAGTAGGTCCTTATTAGTTATCTATTTTATATACAGTAGTGTCCATCACTCTTTTTAGAAAGCATCTACAAAGCAAGACCCTTAGGTTCAGGGACTGGAAACCAATTGCAGTAGAGTGCTGAGTCTGGAAGAACTGAGGATTGACTGTTTTCTTGTGAGTTCCTCAAAGGGATCTCAAAGTCAGTTTACTTAAAACAGATACCATTTGCTCTGAAGTTGTGAGACCAGGCAACTGAAAAAATCTTGGTAACACTGACCCCAAACTCATTACCTTTACGACTTTCCTATCTCTGGAACTGATACTACCATAATGGTGGAGACTGCACCAATGAGATACTTTTCTGTGACTGTATCAGTCCAAAGTGATCTCCTCAGTCGTCATTTACCCCTGGTGTGACGTAAACATCACAACCACTGTGTATGGCACAGTGCTGGGCACGTTGTCATCTTTTGTGAAAAGTATTTGCAGAATGAATGAACACATTTCTACCGGATTGTAAGTTCCAGAAAAGTAGGAGCAGTGACTCTCCTACATTGTATTCTGTAGGGAAGTACAGAATCTCACTAAGTAATCCTTCAATTAGGTGTATCTGTTAAATTCCGTTGATTGGAATCAACCTTTTCAGATGGGCACGTTTGAATGCAGTGGGAAGCTTATTTCAGGATTTAAGAAATAGTTGCATCACTTTTAAGGAGCTTATTAAATTCTAAAAAGAGCCAATTTAAAAGCCTTTTTATTGAACCAAGAGCGAAAGTAATGAAAACCAATTTTGCAAAGTTAAAAAAAAAGTGGAGCTCTTAATAATAATTGTTTTTGAACTCCCCATTGCTTAACTCAATACATTTGTTTCTGAGTAAAACTTTTCTTTCCTCTTGGGAACTCCTTAACCGGTCCCAAAGTTACACAGTAATTGAAGTTGTTAACGACTCTGCCAAATGCAGATCATCTGCCTGGGAGTCTGAATCACTTTTAAAAGCTCACTAATACTGCTTGTGGTGCGGAAACATTCATGGATGGTTCAGAAAATTCCTGCAGATTCACTTCAGGTTTTTTTCTCAAGTTAAATTAAAGTATTATTAAATTTCATATGTTTTATTAGATCTAACATGTCTAGTCCAACTGTATTCTTATTAAATTATTTCAGAGTATCTGGACTGTTATATTCTCTGTCTCCATCATTGGATCGGTAGATGCTGGATCTTGCCAGGGACTCTGGGGGATTTGCAGCTTTCTTCTTTGTACTTTGATATATTCCTTGACCATTTTTTTTATAAAGAGCATTTCTCATTTTTATGAAATCAATATGTCATTACTTGATTTAAAAATTTTACTTTCTGTGTTTCAGGTTCAGTTCAGACAATAAAAGTCTATCGAGCTTCTACTGTATGCCAAGATGCATATGGGTCAGATGGGGTTTCTTCCCTTACGGAGCTTTCAGCTCAGTTGGAGAAAGAAAAACATATATGGACAAAAGCATGTATGCTGCTGGTCTGTGCGGGAGACTATGGGAATGGAGGAGTTCTCTTGGAAGAGAGAGCCTGGGTATGACAAGGACAAGTAGTAACTGACCAGGAGGCTGGGGGCAGGAAGGGCAGAGGCCTAGAGATAAGAGAACCCTCTAACACTGCTGGTGTATGGAAAACAGTGTGGAGGTTCCTCCAAAAATTAAAACTGGAGTTGCCATATGATCCAGCAATCCCACTCCTGGGCGTATATCCAGACAAAACTGCAATTCAAAAAGATACATGCACCCCTACGTTCATAGCAGCACTATTCACAATAGCCAAAACATGGAAGCAGCATAAATGTCCATCAACAGAGGAATGGATAAAGAAGATGTGGTACATATATACAATGGAATACTGCTTAGCCATAAAAAAGAATGAAATAATGCGATTTGCGGTAACATGGATGGACTTAGAGATTATCATACTAAGTGAAGTATGTCAGAAAGAGAAAGACAAATACCATACCATATCACTTCTATGTGGAATCTAAAATATGACACAAATGAACATATCTACAAGACAAAAACAAACTCACAGATATAGAGAACAGACTTATGGTTGACAAGGGGGAGATGGGGTGGGGGAGGGAAGGATTGGGGAAAAAAAAAGAAACACTGGGGTTTTTGTGTCTTGCTGCAAGCCTCACTTGAGACCAGCTCAAGAAAAGCTTCCTTCCTATTCTACGACTTTACACACATCCAGGCTTTATATATGTCCCCTAGTGGTGAATTTTAAAGAATATCTACTGTCTAATATTGTCAGAAATGGAAAAACAGGTCTTTTTCTGTACATTTAGATACACTGCATGTACAAGCATCTTCCCTTAGCCTCACAGCTGTCTTACTTCGTGGCTTTATCAACTTACCTTGAGCTTTTGTTTTATTGAGTTCCTCTAAAGCCTAAAATATTCTTTGGGAATTTTCTTCTCTTCCTTGTCATGATGTATCATTTGTTCACTATGTTGCTAGGTTCAATTTTCTAAGATTTTATTTAGGATTTTAGCAACTATGTTCATAAGTGAGATTCACCCATAGTTTTTTCTTGCTCTCTCCTCCTTTCCCTTCCTCCTTTCCTCTTTCCCTTCTTTCTTTCCTAGCACTCTTTTTGTCTGATATCAGTATTAGGGTTTTGCTAGTTAGCATAACAGAAGGAGAGTTGGAAACAATATTTTTAGAAGTTCTTGATCAGTGTAACGAGGACAACATCTGTTCTTTGAAGGGTTAAGAGACATCGTCCATTAAACCCCCTGGGCCTGGTGGCTTTTTAGCAGTAATCTTGGATTGTCTTATTTATTTCTTCCAAGGTTATTGATTTATTCATGTTTTCCACTTTTAATTTTTGAAATTATCATACTGTAACATTGACTTTTTCATTTGATGTGTGGTTCTGTGAATTTTAAAACATGTAGATTTGTGTTACCCTTACCACAGTCAGCATATAGAACAGTTGCAACGCCCCAAAACTTTCTCGTGCTCCCCTTTATAGTCATACTCTGCCCCACCTCTAACCCCTGGCAACCGCAGATCTGTTTTCCATCACTACAGTTTTGTCTTTTCAAGAAAGTCATATAAATGCAATCATACAGTATGGATCCTTATGTCAGATTTCCTTTACTTAGCAGAATGCGTTTGAGATTTATCCACAGTGTTGCTTGTATTGGTAGTTCATTTTTATAGCTGAGTAGTATTCAATTCTATGGAAGTATCACAGTTTGTTTATCCATTCTCTCTGTGAAGGACATTTGTGTTGTTTCCAGTTCTGGGCTATTACAGCTAAAACAGTTATAAATATTTGCACACAAATTTTTTAATGCACACTGTTTTTGAGCATATAAGTTTATTTCTTTAGGGTAAATACCCAGGAGAGGGATTTTTGGGTCACATGGTAAGTGTATGTTTAATTTTATAAGAAACTGCTAAACAACTTTCCAGAGCAGCTATACCATTTTGCATTCCCACCAACAATGTATGAGAGTTCCAGCATCACTCATTTTTGTTCACTTGACTTGTTTTTAACTGTATTTCTCTATAATGTTGATGGTGGCTTGTTTTTTGGGTTTTTTTTTTTTTTGGGTGGTGGCGTGTTAACTGCATATATTTGCAGTTTTCATGGTGAGCTTTTGTGGCTGAAATTTATTTATATTTATTTGGATTGCGATCTGTTGTTTTTCCTGTAACTAAGCATTCATGTCTTAAAAGCACTGTGGAGAATCCTTAGTTGTTATCCCTTTGAAGGTTGTTTTTTTCCACATTTTCTTTAATTTCTCTTTCTGGAACTCTATTATGTATATGTTGGACTCTCTATTAAGTATATGTTGAACTCTATTAAGTATATGTTGGATGCTTTTCTACATGCCTCTTTCTTTGTCTCTCATTCATATTTTCCAGCTCTTAATCTCTTTGTGTTGCATTCTGGGAAATATCCCAAGAAATGTCTTTCAAGTCACCAGTCCTCTCTTCAAATATATCTAATTCCTTAAAATGCCCACTGAGGT
Organism: Neophocaena asiaeorientalis asiaeorientalis; assembly: GCF_003031525.2. NCBI lineage: Eukaryota > Metazoa > Chordata > Mammalia > Artiodactyla > Phocoenidae > Neophocaena > Neophocaena asiaeorientalis. The sequence continues at coordinate 379,354 of NW_020185323.1, forward strand.
TTTAATTTTAGCGATAACATTTATCATTTCTAGAATTCATATTGCAATTATTCCTTATCCTTTTTGGTAGTATACTGTCCTTTTCTCAAATCTGTATCTTTTTATTTTAAAAATAACTTTAACACATGTATTTTACAGTGTTTATTTGTGATATGCTTCTCAGATATGCTCTGTTTCCTTGTGCCTACGATTCTCTCACTTAGAGAAGAAAAGAAAGAAAAAAAGAAAGAAAGGGTACCTCTACTTAGAAGGGAAATAGATCAAAGTAATGAGTAAAGTGATGCGAAGTTTGGTAACTGGGAGGCAAGGGAGAGATTAGCTTGCCCTAAGAAATGGAGGACTTTTATAAAAACATCAGGAAGAAGAACATTTCTTTAGAGTTTCAACAAATATGTTTACGCGCCTAAATACTACTTTCTCAGTCTCTGCTCTTCCTGTTTCTAATACAAAATTAAAAATAAAGTGGCACTTATTGAGCACCCATTATATGGCTGCTACAATATTAAGTACTTTACATACAATTTCATGTAATTCTCATGACCATCTATTTTACAGATGAGATACTGCCACACAGAGAAGTTAAGCGGTTTTCCCTGAGGTCACCCAGCTAGTAAGTAGCAGAGGTGGGATTTGAACACGTCTTTCTCTAATTCTTGTCACTTCTATCAAGTCACTTAACTTTGTTAAGATAATAGCGGTAGTAAAGGGGTCTGTTTTCCAAGATTTATTCTTCAGTTCTCTTCTTTGCATCATTTGTAATCTCCTATCAGATAACTCATTTTCAGTTTTCACAGCTATCTCTATGTAGTGTACTCCCAAATATTCTGCCCTTGGTACTAACATCTCCTTTAAACTCCCTAACCACTAATATCAAAGAAGTGGAACTGGATATTGCCTAATGGATAGCAAGCGGTGCACCTGTATAGCAGTTAAATACAAAGGCCTTGGCTGTGGAGAGCTGGGATTTGAATTCCACTTCTATCACTTGTCAGCTGAGAAACTTGGACAAGTTGCTCAAACTCTCTGTGCCTATATTCTCATTTATAAAAAGAGAACGAGGTAAGTTTGCTATTATGTCTCAGACATATAATTTCTACCTCCCCCTGAAAGCATAACTTCCCTTTCTCCCCACCCCTTAGATGTAGGCACTTTCTTGTCTCATTGCCCCTAGATCCCTTCCATGAAGTGTTTTGAATCTAGCCCTTTCTTTACAGTTCCTTGGTCACCACACTTTACCCCATCTTTGAATTACTTTAAGACCCCCTCCCCTGTTTTTGCTTTGCTCTCAGGTTTTTCTCTTTTAATTCATCCAGTCTTTTCTCCATATAATATACCTTGAATATTTCCTGCAAGTCTATGATTCTTTGTTATTAAAATTTTTTCTGTTTTCTTTTTTTTTTTCTGATAGTGAATTGCAAAAAATCCAACTCCTATACAACAGAGAAAATTAAAGACAGCCAAACTTTCCCTAGGACATAACCACTGGTAATTTGGCGCACATTTTACTTAATATTATATATAACCATTATTAAACTTAGTGGCGTATTTTATTTAATATTATACATAACCACTATCAACATTTTGGTGCTTATTTCCACTATTAAAAATTTGTGCATATTCTATGTAATATTTTACACAGCCACTATTAATATTTTGGTACATATTTTAATTAATATTGTGTATAAGGGTTTTCAACATTATCACTTGACCGTATATGTTTTTGACATATCGTCATGGTAGTGTTATAGATGTATATCATTATTTTTTAAAAATTTGTCTTTATTAAATATTGATTGAACACAAAACACTATTTATAAAGCATGTGTAAGGTATAAAGAATTTTCATATGATGAACACTCATGTTCACATCACTCTGTTTAAGAAATAAAACATTATCGTCACCTTTGAATTCCTGTTCCCTTCCTACTCAATTGTAGCTCTTATCATGTATTTCCACTTATCGTATTCTTACTTTTCATTCTAGTTTGCATATATGTTTGTATAGCTAAACAATATATTGTTTGCTTTTGTGTGTTTTTGAAATTGATATAAATAGATCATTCTGTATGTTGTCTTCTGCAACTTGATCTTTTTCCCCCTCCACTTTATGTCTCTTTCGGGATTGTGACTGGAATGACATTAAGGAGAATTGATATCTTCATGATATTGAATCTTCCAGCCCATGAATGTAATATATTTCTCCATTTATTTAGATCTTCTTTAATGTCTTTCAGTGTAGTTTATCATTTTCTCCCTAAATGTCTTGCTTATCTTCTGTTAGCTTTATTCCTAGATAGATATTACTTTTTGATTTATTCTAAATGGTCTTTTTAAAAGTTAGTTTTCTAGCTGTTTGTTGTTGGTAGACAGAAGTGCAATTGATTTTTAAAAAAATGAAACTGCTTATTTAACATCTGGAAACAGGAAAAAACATTTATTGTTTATGAATACATACAGCTGTAGTGAAATTCTATAAATTTGGTTGGAAAGATGGATGGAAACTTCAGGATAGTGTTATTTGGAGAGGCAGAGGGAATGGGATTAAGGAGAGGCAGAAAGAGGACATTAATGGTATCCATAACATTTTATTTCTTTGTGAAGCAAATACGGCTAAATATTAAGATTTGTTAAGGCTGCATAGCAGGTATATGAGTGATTATTTTATTATTCTTTGTACCTTTTTGAAATAGGTCATAATTTTTAAAAATGAGATACACAATATTAATTATATGCTCAAAATAAATCATGATGGATGGATGACCTCAGAATCCATTAATTCTATTGATTATTCTAAACTGGATCTTGTAGAGTGGGGGCTGTTTACTGAACCCAGGCTCCAGATGTGATTGTTTTTTTGTGCTCTATAATTAAACAAATGAACCAGCAATGAAATGCCAGAGATTTTACATAAGAATCTGGATTTCTGAATTCTCTTAAAACGTTAGAAAATCTGACAACACTATATTTTCATGAGGTAATTGTCAATTAGATACGAATAAGTAGTGGCTGCCTGTTTGTTTATTGACTGTTTATTATGAAAAATTTCCAACATTTTCAAAGATAGAGAGAAGGGCACAATGAGCTCCCAGACACCCATTGTTGAAATTCAACAGTTATTGACTCATGGACAATTTTGTTATATCTATTTGTGCTGATCTCCCGATCCCAGGGTTATTTTGAAGCAAATCCCAGACATTGTATCATTTCATCCATAAGTACTTTAGTACTTATCTCTAAAAGATAAGTACCTTCAGAAGGCGTAACCATGATTTTATTGCCATACCTAAAACATTTAACAGTAATTCCTAATATAACCAAATATCCAATCAATATTCAAAATTTCCCCATCTTCTCAACTTTATTTTACTGTTTGTCCAAGTAAGAATTCAAATAAGGCCCTTACACTGAGTGGGTTTGATATATTTCTTAAATCTCTGGGATCTTGTAGTGAGACTTAGATCAACACTGTTCAATAAAGTTTTCTGTGATAACCCAAAATGTTCTATATCTGTGTACTCAATGTGATAGCACTTGAAGTGTAACTAGTGCAACTGAGGAAATGAATTTTTAATTTTATTTAATTTTAATGAATTAAAAATATTTTCTTATAGCTTTATTGAAAGAAAATTCACATACCACAAAGTTCACCTTTTAAAGTGTACAATTCAGTGGCTTTTAATATATTTACAAGTAGTACATTGATCATCATTTATTCTAGAACATTTATGTCATTCCTAAAAGAAACCCATTAGCAATCACTTCCCATTTCTCCTGCCCGCAGCCCCCAGCAACCACTGACCTACAGCCTTTATCTATGGATTTGGATATTTCATATGAGGAACTTATACAATATATAGCCTTTGGTATATTGCATTTTTCACTTCACATAATGTTTTCAAGATTGATCAACTGATACATTAGTATGAATCAGTTAATTTATATAATTTTATGGCCAAATAATGCTCCATTGTATGCATATACCATAGTTTGCCTATCCATTCATCAATTGATGGACACTTGGGTTATTTCCACTTTTTAACTCTTATGAATAATGTTACTATAAACATTCATGTACAAGTTTTTGTGTGGACATATGTTTTCAATTCTACTGAGCATATACCTAAAGATGGAATTTCTGGGTCATATGGTAACTCTGTGTTTAACTTTTATAGAAACTGTCAAATGGTTTTCCGAAGCAGATGCAATATTTTACATCCCATTAGGAATGTATGCAGGTTCCAAATTCTCCACATCTGCACCAATACTTATTATTGTCCATCTTTTTGAGTATAACCAATCTAGTGGGTGTGAAGTAGTGTCTCATTGTGGTTTTGATGTCCATTTCCCAAACGACTAATGATATTGAACACCTTCTCATATGTTTACTGGCCATTTGTATATCTTCTTTGGAGAAATGTCTATTCAAATCCTTTGTCCATTTTAAAATTGGGTCACTTGTCTTTTTTGTTGACTTGTACGAGTTCTTTATAAATTCTAGATACAAGTCCCTTAGAAGATATGTGATTTCAGATATTTTCTCCCTTGCTGTGAGTTATCTTTTCATTTCTTGATGGTGTCCTCTGAAGCATGAAAGTTTTTAAATTTGATGAAATCAATTTGTCTATTTTTCTTTTGTTGCTTGTGCTTTAGGTGTCATACCAAGAAAATCATTGCCTAAACTAAGTTCAAGATTTACTTCTATATTTTCTTCCAAGAGTTTTACAGTTTTAGCTCTTACATATAGGTCTCTGGTCCATTTCAACTTAATTTTTGTTTATGGTATGATGACCGTGTATTGGTGTGTAGCAGGGGTACAAATTCATTCGTAGGATATGGATATGCAGTTGTTGCAGCACTATTTGTTGAAAAGATTATTCTTTCCCCCACTGAATTATCTTGGCACCCTTGTCAAAAATCAATTGACTGTAAATGCAAGAGTTTACTTCTGGACTGTCAATTTTATTCCATTGATCTGTATGTGACCTTTATACCAGTAACACACTGCCTTGATTATGGTAGCTCTGTAGTAAGTTTTGAAATTGGGAAGCACAAATCCTCCAACTTTGTTCTTTTTCAAGACAGTTTTAACTATTTTGGGTCCCTCACGTTTCCATGTGAATTTTCAGATCAGGTTTTCTGCAAAAAAGCATTTTAAGTCATGATAGTGATTGCATTAAATTTTTAGATCAATATGAAAAGCATTGCAATCTTACCAATATTAAGTCTCCCAATCCATGAAATGGATATCTTTCCATTTTTTTAGGTTTTTTTTAGTTTCTTTCACTGATGTTTTGTAGTTTTCATGTACGAGTGTTTTAGTTTTGGCTAAATTGATTCCTTAGTATTTTATTCTTTTCGATGCTATTGTAAATATTAATTTAGCTTTCAAATTGTTCATTGTTAATGTACAGAAATACAATTTATTTCTGTGTATTGGTCATGTAGCCCTGAGAGCATTGTTGAACAGAGTGGCAAGAGTGAACATTCTTGTCTTGTTTCTGATCTTAGGGAGAGAGTATCCTATATTTCACTATCAGATGTGATGTTACCTGTGTGTGTGTGTTTTAATTTTATTTTTGTTGTTGTTTTTTTTTTGGTGTGCGTGTGTAAGGCTTTTATTAGGTTGAGGAAGTTCCCTCCTATTCTCAGTTTGTTGAGTGTTTTTATCAAAACACACTGTTGGATTTTGTCAAATGCTTTTTCTGTGTCTATTGAGATGATCATGTGGTTTTTGTCCTTCATTCTATTAATATGATATATTACATCAATTAATTTTCGGATGCTAAACCAACTCTGCATTCTTGGAATAAATCCCACTTGGTCATGGTGTATACTCTTTTTTATATATAGCTGGATCTCGCTTGCTAGTATTTTGTTGAGGATTTCTGTATCTCTGTTCTTAAGGAGTATTCATAACTTTTCTTTTCTTGTGATACTAGCCTAATAGAATGAGTTAGGGAGTGCTCCCTTCTCTTCTATGTTTTGGAAGAGTTTGTGAAGGTTGGTGCTAATTCTTCTTTTAAATGCTCAGGATGAGGACTTGAAATGTGGATGTAACCCAAGTGAGCACAAAATAATGAAGAGAATCAATTTTCAGGAGCTCAGAGGAATGGGGCAGTGATATTTATGAGGACATCAGGACAAGGGAGGCTTGAGAGGCAAGGCTTCAATGGAGGAGAAAAGGAAGTTCCAGCAGAAATACTGTCAAAGGCACTCCCTCCTGCTGCCAAGGGCTCTTGTATCCTGTCAAAAGGCTCTAGATTGCAGGATGACCTCATTCCTCAAAAGAAATTCTCCAACCAGGCAAATATTTCCTTGCTCATAGGCTAGTTTGGGCTTGCTCAGAAGTGTTAGCTCTGCTGGCCTCCCCTGCGCTTTCTTCATCCACGGGTGTGTGTAACATAGATTCTTTGAACATCAATAACAGCGCTTCCCAGCACTGGTCCTGACATGTCCCAAAGTGTTTTCAGTTATTTCCAGTGGTGTCTTGCAATTCTCAGAACTAGTTTACTTTCAATTTACTTTAAAGAGAGATACACACCATTTCAGATGTTCCTTTGTGGTAGATGTGTCAGAGCAGAAGGAATGGGAAGATAGGTGTCGTGGAAGGAAAACAAAGCAAGAAGAAAAGTTGCAAGTTGCAGAAGACTGAGAATCTCCGATCTGGGGTATTTAGAAGTGTTCACTCTGTCCTAATCACTGATTAATCCCAATGTTTGGAAGCGGTCCTGGCACATCAGAGTAGATGCTCAATATTTGCTAAATGGAAAACGATTGAATCAATGAATGTAACACTGTGTGTGAAGTATCTACAGCAGTACAAAAGTGGAGGTATCAGTGTGCTCAAAGGAGATAGCATGTGTGAGCAGCCAGGGCAATAGATGTGTGTGGCGGACTCAGGCCCTAGATTTTTCGGACAGCTCTAATTTATTTTGTTCTGTTACTCCCTTAAGAAAGTCATTCTTATTAGAACTGCTTTTCTGTTTGGAAAATATCCTCCCTGTAGAAGGCAGAGGCCTTCTGTGTGTGGAGTGTGTGAGTTGTGACATATTGAAGAGGACACTGGACTTGGAATCAGAAGGTGGGAGTCCCAGCTCTACTACTTGCCCCATGGATGGGATGACCAGAAACATTTATAAACACACAAGGGAGCAATCTGCCACAAAGAAGAGTCAGCCAACACAGGAAAGAGGGAAGGTGAACATCAGAGGGTAGAATTGTTGGTTAAGGACCCTAAACTAAGTATTTTAAAAGTGATTAAAGAGAAAATAAGCAAGAGAAATTATAAGAGCAGGATCCCACTTAAAAGAAAGAACGTATAGACTTAAAAAGAACAAGGGAAACTTCTAGAAATAAAAGTATATTTATTGAAATGAAAATTTCAATGTATTGGCTATAACCACTTTTAAAACATTTAATATTATTTGGTAAAACTGAAGACATTCAATTGTCTTAAAGAAGTTATAAGTACAGAAATAAACCCTAGAACAAAAACACAAGCCTCCTTGAACACCAAGAGAATTTATAAATTACAATAGCAAAGAAAACACATCATGAGGAAAAAGAAGCAGTAAACGTACATAGTTTATATGGTGATTACAATATAAAATAATATATCAGAGTTGAGATTAAAAAAATATGTCCTATCAAGAAGTGTGAATGGGCTTAACTCGCCTACTAAAAGAAAAATATTTTCAGTATGGCTCACCAAGCAAGACCCAAATATGTGGTGTATGCAGATACATTCAAATCAAAATGAGTCAGACAGGCTAAAAATAAAGGCATGGGCAAATGAAAATAACAAATAAGTGGGGACTGTGAGATCAAGGATATCAAACAAAGTAGAATTCAGGCCGAAAATAATTAAACGTGACAAAAAAGGGTATCTTATTCCAATTTCACAGTGTAGGTATAACAGTTATGAAAACCTATGCACCAAATCTCTAAAAATCTTTAAAAAGCAGAAACTATAGATGCAAGATGATACAGATAGAAACAGATTGCTAATAGGAGACTTTAATAGGTCATTCCTAGTGCAGAGCAGATCAAGTGGCAGAAATATAAGTAAGGATACAGAAGAAGTAAACAACATAATCAATAAAATAGATCTCATTTACATATAACGAACTTTAGAACTGAATAATAGGCAGTACGCCTTCCTTCTCAGCTGCGCATAGCATAGTTACAGAAATCCATGAAATATTAGGTCACAAAGAAATCGACAATAAGTTTTATACAATGGAAATATTACAAACAATACTTTATTATCACAGTGAAATAGAACTAAATTGAAAATTTTTTTCCAACTAGAAATTTAAAAGTCTTCTATTAAACAACTGGAGTGAAATGGAAAACACAAGCCAACATTACAGAATATCTTTAAAGACAAAGAAACGAGTATGAAAACACTACATATCAGACACTATTGGATACATTTAAAGTAGAACTCAGAGGAAAAATTCATACACTTAAACACTTAAATCAATAAAAATGAATGAATTATATCAACTTAAAAAGTGAGAGAAAGAACAACAAATGAGCCACAAGAAAGGGCAAAGAAGAAAAAAATAAAGGTAAAAGCAGAAAAATAATGAAGATTAGGAATAGAAAACAGTAGGTCAGAGTAATAAATCAAAATTCTGGTTCTTTGAAAAAAGTAACAAAATATATAAACCACTAGCTAAATTAATCAAATGGAAAAGGGAGAAGCACAACTACAAAATAAGAAAGACAAAGGAGAAACAGACAAGGATGGAGCAAAAATCTGAGCGAGAGCTACAAATGGGAAAAGAATGAACCAGACTTTTTTTCAAATGAGTAACATAAGCACTCTAAACAGGGAGGAGAGGACAAGAGTCGGGAAACACACCCAACTCATTTTGGAACACGGTATTTTGACTAAATACATTAAGACTAAAGAAAAAAACCCTGAAAACATATACTGAACTTTAGTTAGTAGGTTTGTTTTCACAATGACATGAGTTAGCTATTCTGAAACTGCTTTGGGGGTCTTTTAGTACTGAGCAAATAAGTAAATATTTTGAGAGTAACTGGAATCACATTTCTTACAGTTTGAGAAGGGCATTATAGATGTGGAAAGGGGAACTCGACCACATACTCTATTGTGTTGACTGAAATTGGACATATCAGTATAAACTCAAGGGTTTTGCTATGTCTTCTATCTATCTATCTATCTATCTATCCGAAGACAGAAATGGAAAGAGACATAGCTATCTGTGCCTATCTATGTCTACCTATACTATAGATATCTTGAATATCTTGTAGTGAGAGTACAAGGAAGTACTTGAAAAATGGTAGGGAAAATCAAAAGAACAGAGGAGTCAGCTTAGAGGGACTCCCACTGACCAAATGTAGGACCATTTTAACATCAAAATAAATAATAATAGTAACAGATTATAATGCACGGAATAAAACAAGAGTCTGTAGACCATTCTGATGTAAATGAATGAATAAATAAGTAAATGGAGAGAAAGAAAAGTTCTTCCTTGTAGAAGAATGCCAACTAATATATGTAGAAAGAATGGTAGAGTTAAGAAATCATCCTTTGGCAATCACAGTGGTAATAAATGATTTGGGCAAAATCATCACTGATGCTAGTAGTTTAATGAGGAACTTGGTATTTACATAGTTCCAAATGATCACCTTGCAGAATTCTTATTAATAAGAAAGGCAAAAAAAAGTCACTACAGTGGAGAAACTTGGCATGCACCACTTAACCATTGATCAAAGTTAACTTCAGTATTGATGGTTAAAATACACATTATGTACCTGCTCCTTTGATGAATGAGAAGGACACAGCGTTCCTCTTGTGGTGTTCCTGCTAAAATGCCATGAACAAAAAGACAGTAATTTACTCAGGAGAAAACACTGGTCAAACCGAAACTGAAGAACATTCTACCAAATAATGTTCTTATTTTTGTTGAAGAAGCCTATTCTCTTCAACAATATAAAGGTCAGGAAAGACAAAGAAAGATGGAAGAACTGTTCCAGATCAAAGGAGAATAAAGAGATGTGACAACTAATTTGTGATGTTAGATGAGATTCTGGACCAGATTTTTTAAACTAATTTTTTTGCTAAAAAGAACGTTTTGGGGACAATTGACAAAATTTGAATTAAATATTTTAGATTAGGAAATAGTACTCAATTAATACCAATTTTCTGATTTTGATTATTGTACTCCAGTTATGTAAGAGAATGTCCTTGTTATTAGGAAATATACACTGTAGTATTTAGGGGTAAAGGGACATGATGTCTGGTATTTACTCTAAAAGGGAAAATTTGTATATACAGAAGGAATGATAAAACACAAATGGTAAAATATAAAACAATTGGGGGAATCTGGGTGAAGGGCAAACAGGAGTTCTTTGTATTATTCTTGCTACTTTTCTATTAGTTTGAAATTATTTCAATTTAAAAAGTAAGAAAAAAGAAACATTTAAAAATATTTGTAAGAACATGTAGGAGAATAATTTTCTTCTATAGGATTTTTTGAATTTACATACAAAGCACAAGCCATAATGGGAAAGAATGATCCAAGTAAAATGACATTCATGTACAATAAAGAAATCTATAAATGGAGAAGACAAACCACAAATGATGAGAAGATATTTGCTATGCCTAAGATTAGTATCCAGAATATATATTAAAAATTACAAATGATCAAATAGAGAAATCAGCAAAGGATATGAATGGATGCGTCACAGAAGAAGGTAACAAGCCTGTGAAAGGATGACCAACTGCACTAGGAATTAGGGAGAAACAAATTAAAATAACAATGGCATACCATTTCACATTTATTCAGATGATTGTTCAAAAGTATACAATTTGATAATACCTATTGTTGAAAGGATGAAGGTGAAAGGGGAACTTTCTTAATTGGTTCAAAGATTCTGGAGATCTAGTACAGATGAAGGTGTGAACAATTCCACCTTTAGGTATATAGCCTAGATAATCTCCAAAGAAACAGGAGAGGGTTGTTCTTTGCAGCATTGTTGATAACTACTGAAAAATTGGAAACAACCTCATCGTCATCAACAGATGACAACAGAGGCATCAGTGATTTGTGGTATAATCATACAATTTGTTTAAAATGAATGAAATAGATCTACATGTATTAACATGTAGAAATCTCAAAACCAAAATCTTAGGTGAAAAAAGCAGGTAGCAGAAATTTATAGTGTAGGGCTTCCCTGGCGGTGCAGTGGTTAAGAATCCACCTGCCAATGCAGGGGACACGGGTTCGAGCCCTGGTCCGGGAAGATTCCCACATGCCGCAGAGCAACTAAGCCCGTGCGCCACAACTACTGAGCCTGCGCTCTAGAGCCAGGGAGCCACAACTACTGAGCCCATGTGCCACAACTACTGAAGCCCGCACGCCTAGAGCCCGTGCTCTGCAACAAGAGAAGCCACTGCAATGAGAAGCCCGCGCACCGCAACGAAGAGTAGCCCCCACTAGCTGCAACTAGAGAAAGCCCACGCGTAGCAACGAAGACCCAACACAGCCAAAGATAAATAAATAAAATAAATAAAATTTTAAAAAGAAATTTATAGTGTAAAATTTATAAATATAGAAAACCAATAATGTATGCTTTCAATGAATAAAAAAGGAGATAGAGTCCCTGCCCTGGAAGAACTTGGGGGCATTTGAAGAGAGTCAAGTAAAACCATGATTACAATGCAGTACCACAAAAGCCACCATTAGAATGGGCACCTAATACAGATGGGGAAGTTGGAGAGGGTGGAGGAAGTTTTCCCAGAAATGACAAAGTCTTCCACACCTCTCTCCCACACTTAACCAAGTCCTGAAAGACAAGAAGGGGTTACCCAGGTTAAAGATAGGAAGGAAGGGTGTTTTCTAGCAGATAGTGACATTTGCAAAATCTCAGAGGGGAGAAACTGCAGAGCCCGGTTTGGAAACTGCCAGTGGTTTCTCGGAGCTGGAGTAGAGGAGCGGGGCAAAGAAAGGGATGGAGGGAGTTCGTGGGCGCCTCCTGACATAGGCTCTGACTGGGCTAAGGAGCTGGCTTGCCTCGTGAAGGATAGAAGAATATTGAAGCAGAAGAGTTAACAGGTGCATCATGAATTATATAAGAGGATGGCTCTGGAGGCAAGATTATTTAGTTGTTTTCTTTGTTGTTGTTTGCTTGTTTTAAAAGAAAACCAGACAAGAAATAATGGGGTCTCGATTGAGACAGAAGGGGTGGTGGCTGAGAGATACCCAGCACGTCCAAACAGTAGAGTAGGACTCAGGGAGGGATTAGCTGTAGGCGTGGGGAGAGGAGCTTCTGGCTTGGGCATCTTGGGTGCATGATGGACTGACAGAGGTTGCATTTTGTGCCAACTCACGCGGCCCCTGGCCACCATGATTGCACCAGGAACGAGCATCTTACAAATGTTTAGTTCAAATATAAAAAGATACAGAGAAAGGACGGAGGATGGTGGTTACCGCTGAATGGGTTTTCTCCGGTGCTGGTGATCGCGCGGGTGGGGGTGGGGAGACAGATGAGGGTATGTGTGGCTTTGGATTCATCTGGAACGTTTTAATTACAAAATTAAAGCTGATGTAAATGTAACATTCACTGGTGTTACATTTCTGTGAGCACCCGGGTGTCATCTTATTTTCTGCACTTTTCTGTGTGTTTGAACTAAATTTAATAACCAAAAGGCAAGAAATGTGCAAGCAACAGAAGAGCTTCAGTACATGAAAGGCTTTGAGCCCTATCCAAGGGTTAAACCA
>NW_020185323.1:392344-412314 GCF_003031525.2 Neophocaena asiaeorientalis asiaeorientalis
TCGAGGTAACGTGGGGTCGGGGGTCAAACAGCGCGGCTGCAGGGTGGCAGCTGCTTGCCGGCCCCTCTTCTCGGCCCCTTCACCCTCGGACGCTCAGAGCCATGGCGCTGCCGCTGCTGCCGGGCCACAGCTTCAACCGCAACGTGAGTAGTGAGGGCGCCCGAGGTCAGAGGTCCCGGCAGGAGTCTGGGGTCCAGGTGTGGACACTCCCCCGGCCCCTACTGGAGGCCTCGTGACGCTGCTTCGCCTTCTGTGGACTGGGCGCAGCTTGGACCAAAATTTGTAGGCTGGTGGAACCCTTACTCTCTACCTCCCCTTCCCCCTCTCCCCAACTGCATCTGGATACTTTTCCTACGTTAGATACAGAAGTAGAGTCCTTATAGGTGTTAGGACCCTCGAAGGTAGCCGATGGTAGGTTGATGATGATAATCATCGTTGAGCGTTGAAGGTGTGCCAGGAGCTGTGCTTTAATCACCTTACACAGCATTAGATGTTCCCAACAGCCCTTTGAATTAGCTACTATTTTTAATTCCCATTTTGCAGTGGAGGAAACTGAGGCACAGAGTGATGAGTCAGTCACTCACTGGCCAGAGCTACTCAGTCTCAGTGGTGAAGCTGGGTTCCCTCCAGGCAACCAGTCTCCACAGCCCAGGAGCCTAATCGCAATCCTTAATACCCTTTGTGAAAGAGTTTGCTATTAGAGTGAAGAAACCTGGCACTCTCAAGGCTGGTAGGGGGCAGATAAGGGTTCCACCTGCCTATAAAGTTTGATCCTAAACTTTATAGTGAACGATCCAAAGTTGGAGGAGTTCTTTCTTCATTTAGAATTGGGAATGGTTCATTTCAAAACAAGATGAAAGTACCAAACGACACAACACAACAACATTAAAAACCCTGAGCGTGCAAGAACTTTTGCCAGTAAATAGCATCTTATTTAAACCACAGCAGAAAAATGATTCAGGTTTTTGTTTGCACTGGTCACTACTCTTTACTTGGGTTTTCCATTTGTGTCTGTAGGAAGTAGGTAAGTAATACACTGATGGGAGGGAACTTGCTGGAGCCACTCAAGGTATTTGTGTAAACCTCTGTTAAGTTTAGAAAGCAGGCAGCAGATTGAAGCATTTGACTTTATGGATCCTGAACAGTGTCTGCATCCAAGTTGTTGGCCCTAAAGTACCACTTATCTTTATAGCTTCAGGCCACTGCATTCTGACCCCCACAGGTTAGCTGGCCAGTTCAACTTGTTTCTTGAACACTGGTTTGTGCATTTCTTGGCTGATGTGTAGAGGCTGGCCTTCCAACCTAATGTTGCCCTTTGGTAAGATTAAGCTCACACAAATTAAGTAAGACCCTTGAAAGGCAGGGCATGAAAAAAGATTCCAGAAGTAAAGAAGCATGCTGTGTAAAAGTAATCAAAATTGAACGTAGAGCCCACAGCTTTGGGCCTAGCAACACTTCAGATCCACAGCTCTCACATGCAGTGATTAAGGGTGGGAAGGAAGAACAGTGGTTGAATGAGATATTTTAAAATCTGCAAGGCTGCACTGAGTGTACTTTTGCTTTTTTTTTAAAAAATTGTGAAGTATAACACATATACAGAAAAGTGCACAATGGATGATCACAGAATGAACATCAAAATAGAAAATATTACCAGGACTCCCAAAGCATCAACGTTGACTAGGGTTGCCGGATTTACCAAGTAAAAATACATGTCCCAAATATTGCATGGGACCTACATATATTAAAAGATTCTTTGTTGTTTATCTGAAATTCAAATTTAACTGAGCAGCTTGTATTTTACATGGCAACCCTACCTATGACCCTTTCTGGTCTTTACCCCTTCTCTATTCTCCAAAGGCAACTCCTCTCCTGGCTGCTACCACTATAGTTCGGTTTGGCTTGCTTTTGAAATTTCTATCAATGCAAATGTCCGGTTTTTATTCTTTTGTGACTGGCTTTTTTTTTTTTTTAAGCTCTACATTGTTTGTGGGATTTGTTCATGTGGCTGTCTTTAGAGATAGTTTGTATGTTTTCATTGCTCTAGAGTATTCCACTGTATGAGTATGACATCATTTATATACACATTTTACTCTTGATAGAGATTTGGTTTGTTTGGGGTTATTAAGAATACTTTGCTGTGACTATTCCTGTTCATGTCTCTCAGTACAATTGCCAGATCAAATGGTATTCTTTTTTTTTTTTTAGTAAAGTTCTTTTTTTAATATTTTTTTTAATTTTTAATTTTTCAAATGGCATTCTTATGTTCAGCTTTGGTGGATGCTGTCACAGCGCTTATACCAATTTAAATTCCCACCAGCATTTTATGTTCCTGTTGCTCCATAGCCTTTCTAACACTTGATATTGTTAGTCTCTTAAATTTTAGTTGTTTTGGTCAGTGGGCGTAGTGTGACTCTCGTTTTAATCCACGATTCTCTGATTCCTAATGAAATTGAGCACACTTCACACATTTATTGGTCATTTGGATATTCTCTTTTGTGTGGTGTCTATTTGTCGTTTGTCTAATCTCTGGTGGGTTGCCTGCCCTTTTCTTAGTGATTTGTAGGAGTTCTACATAGATTTTGGACATGACTCCTTTGTCAGATATTTGTGTTGTAAGTATCTTTTAGTCTGTGGTTGGCCTTTTTACTCTCTTAATGATGTTTTTGATGAAGACTTTTTCTTTTAAATTAGTGCTTTTGGTTTCCTATTTAAGAAATAGTTCCTTACACCAAGTTCATGATGATATTTTCCTGTGTCATCTGGAAATTTCGTTGTTTTTACCTTTCATGTTTAGATCTATAATCTAACTAGAATACATTTTCGTGTGTGTGTATGAAAAGAGGTAGAGGGGTCAGGTTGTATTTTTCCCCATGTGGATATTCAGTTAACCCAGAACCATTTGTTAAAGAACGCAATTCTGAGTAAATTTTGAAGAGCTTTACTGGCTTTATTCAGTGATTAATGAATCAGGCAGATGGAAAGGAGCTCTTAAGAGCTATACAAGGCAAGAGATTTTGTAGGGAAGTTGTACTAGGCAAAAAATCGGATTGGTTATTGTAAGGTTACTTTCCTTATAGGGAATGGCAGGGGTTTCTCAGGCAGATTACCTAACTAATGCTGATTAGGAGATTCATGGTTGATTGGTTTAAGATTCTATTTCTGGGAGAGCTGAAACTGTAACTAAGTTGAATTTCAGTTTGGTAACATGGGGCTTAGCATAAGCTACTCCATTTGGGTTCTGTTGTCCTTAATACATTTTTTAGAAATGGCCACCTTTTCTCCACTTCTCTGCAGAGCTACTTTTGTCATAAGTCAAGTATCCAAAATATGTGTGGGTCTGCTTCTAGACTTGTGAGTGTATTTAAAAAAATATTTATTTACTTCATGCCTCAGACCAATAGGAGGGTGTGTGTGTGTGAGAACTAGAGAATGACAGTATACTTATTAGATACCTTGGGCTGTCATTCAACAAATCAGTATTTATATACTGAGTATCCTAGTATGTGCCCAAAGCAGGTGGCTGCATTAAAAAAAATTGTTACACTAGCCTTGGGGCTAAAGGTGCTATGTGTTGACAAAAAATTGATATTTTTAAAACCTTGCACTTAGTTAAAAGATTGGATGTTCTCTGGCACAGAATGGTCAGAGTCAGTAAAGCCAAATCTGGCCTTTCTATCCCCGCCTCCCTCCTGCCTATTACAGAGCTTTGTCTGCTTAATTAAATTATTGAGAGAAAAACCTTGGCCTCCTGGAGATAGCATAATTACTGGCTGTTTGGGTTTAAAATTATAACACAAGCTAACTAACTTTTACGCTTTTTCTTAGAAATTAAAAAAAGAACTTGCTCCCCCCCTTAATTAGCTGCTGGTAGTCAGGAGCGATAGATTGGTTTCTGTCCACAGCTAGGTGATGTGCAACCTCTCCTTCTATATCTGAAATACAAGAAGTATTGTGCTTTCTAAAATATAAGCATTTGTATCACTGATGACGTTAAAATTATTCTGATGTGAATTAATTGCAAACCTTAGGGAAAGATCACAATTCCAGACCCGAAGTATCTTTTTTCCAAGAATTTACATGCTGGATTTGTATTGAGCTAAGAGAATCTCAGGCATATTGTCAAGAATGATAGGATATTAAAGTTAAAAGGGACACTTCCAGCCAAAGCTGAAAATCCTTTCTACAGCATTTTAGACAGATGGTTGTGTAGCTGATCCTGAATGTCTCTAATGAATAATGAGGAGCACACTTTCTGTTTTTTATGAAGCTACCTCGCCACCATCTTAGGAGGGTTTGTCGTAAGTAGTCCATCCTCTAATTTATAGTGAAGCAACTGTTTCCTTAAGAAGAAAAAGAAATTTTTTGAATTCACAACAGTAAAATAAAACATATTTAGAAACTGTCTCTCTTACAGAAATACCTTGAAATTTATTTTTATCTAGATTAATATAAGCCTATATATTAATGTAGGAAAAAAATCACTCTTTGGGGAATTTACCAGCAATTTAAATGATAAACAACTGAGAGAGAAAAACTATGAGTAATACATAGTACACATATTGATTTCATTGTGTGGTGTTAGCTAAGCCAATTTAAGTTTAGCTCAGTGACAAATATAATCGTAAAACAATCACTTTATTCACAAGGTAGAGGGTTTTCCAGCCTAAAATTCTGCCGGCAGATTCCTGACTATGTTCTTAGTGGTCAATTCCATGGCCTTAAAATAACCTGCATCAGGTCCAAAGCCCTTAACCTGAGACCCCAGGCTATTAGAGTTTGTCACTCATTTTGTGAGATCAATTTAATGAATCATGACCAGGATTTAGGAAAAAGAAAAGGGAAAAGAAAAAAATAAACAGAATACGGTAGAATAGAATAAAAGAATCAGTGTATTATGCTTGGGAAGAGTAAGTATTGTTTCATGAACTTTTGTTTCTGTCACGTGTGTACGTGAACTGGGTTGCGCTAAAATCTGTTTGTTATTGTGGCAGTCAGAGTTTGAAAAACACTCTCGTTAGAGCCATCTCCACCAATTCTTGCCTCTGATTTAAATTCTGATCTTCAACATCCTTCAAGGCCAAATCTAGTCTCTTACCCTTCAGGAAGTCTCAACTGATCCTAGTCAGCCTTTCTCAGTGTTTTTTTGTTTTTGTTTTTTATTAAGGTACAATTCACATAACATAAAGTCAACCATTAACCATTTCAAAGTGTACAATTCAGTGGCATTTAGTACATTCACAGTGTTTTGCAGCTGTCACCTCTATCTAACTAGTTCCAACATATTTTCATCATCCCACAATCTTTTTACCCCAGAGGAAACTTTGAAATGGTTTTCAAGTCTTGGGGAACTCCTGCATAAAGATGATTTCTATAGCCCATGGTACCTTAGCATGATCCATGAGTTGTAGATGTAGTGATCCAATAATAATTGTCTTTTTGAGTAAAGAGTAATCGTTTTCTGTGGATTTGTTGATTTCAGCAAATTAATTAACCTAGTCTGTGTGGTTTCCTTTTCTCACAAGGGATCTTAACTCTAACACCAGTGGGAGTGTACTAGGGGAAACGTCAAGGGTTTCTTTCTTGTTGTATTGTAAAATTTCCTACTTGATTTCTCCTCTTTTCTCCTTATTCAAGTAGGCCTAAAAATCCTCTCAGAGTTTCTACTGTAGAGGGTGCCGTAAGGTATGAAATGTGGTATAATGGTATGAGCAAGAGTAGTTTTCTCCCTTATTTAAAACAAAAAATGACTTTTAGCCAGGTTTTCTTGAGAAACAAACAGGTAGTTAAGCTTAGCTTTCCTTTGTTTCCTTTTCATACATTAAAAAAATTCATAAGGCAGCATCATACATTTCTGTTAAATAACTGTTTTAATCCAAGGTGGGATTTACTTTTTCAAAAAGTAGGTTCAGTTGATTTAATTTAAATTAAGGTTATAAATTCATTTTAATTAATGCTGTTTACAACATGAAAATATAGACAGTGTTAAATAAGCAAAGCTACTAAAATCATATTGACAAAGCAATATGAATAAAAATAGAGCCTAAGACACAATTTTATGTGAGACCTAAAAATTAAGGTTTTTTTACTGACTGGCATGATCAGGCTGAAATATAGGCAGTTATACAATCATTATAATCTTAATCTCCTTGTAGACCTATATACACAAGAATATGATTTTTTAAACTAAAAATAAAGAATAAAAATTAGCTCTTCAGTGTGAAACCGATGCTTGTATTTTGCCACATAGACACGTAATTCTGAGTCAAATTTGAGATAAGCACTCACAGATTTCATTTTCAACTGAAATGAGAAGATTTCTCACCTTTCTCTTGATACTTGTTAAACAAGGAAAGCTTTGCTTATATATGTGAGAAGTTGAAAACTGCAGCAAAATGCTCACTGCTTTCCTATGAATGGCAGGATCCTTGATTTTCATGTAAATTTGGAACTGGCCATAGGTGTATGTTTAATTTTATAAGAAATTGCTGAACAGTCTTCCAAAGTGGCTGTACCATTTTGCATTCTCACCAGCAACAAATGAGAGTTCCTGTACTTCCGGATTCTTGAGAGCATTTGGCATGGGCAGTGTTTTGGATTCTAGCCAATCTCATAGGTGTATAGTGGTAACTCATCCTGATTTAAACTTTTGTTTCCCTAATGGCTTAGGAATGATGTTGAACATCTTTTCATGTGCTTATTTGCCATCCGTATATCCTCTTTGGTGAAATGTCTGTTTGTGTCTTTTGCCCATCTTTAATTGAGTTGTTTCCTTACTGTTGAGTTTTGAGAGTTCTTTATATATTCCGGATACAAGTCCGTTGTTGGATATGTGGTTTACAAATATTTTCTCCCAGTCTGTGGCTTGAATTTTCATTCTCTTAAAACAAGGCTAGAAAATGTGTATACATTTTTAAAGATAAAATACCACATGAATCCACACTGATATTTGAAATGCTAAGTAAGGATTATAGGAATTTTATTTAACTTCTTTGATTCTTTACTTATCTTTTACTTACATTGAAAATCTTGATTCATAAGGACATTAACATAATTACTTGCTTTATCCTACCATAAATAAAAATATATATCCATATAATAGTTTTTGAGTAATAATAACGTTATTGTTAACAATTTGAGTTTTGAAAATAGGTTAAGATTTCTTTGTATTTCTTATTGTTTTTAGGATTTATCCCCCTAGGAATGTATGGTCAAATTATTGGGTTTTAATTTCATTTAAGTATGGTTAAGTCACCAACTCAATACCCAGTTAGGTTGATTGTTGCATTTTGCTTTTTTTTTAACTTAAAATTTTTTGTTTTATTATAATGTAAAAGTAAAACATTTCTGTGGTTTCAAAGTCAAATTTACAAAGTGAGGTGCATTCAGACAAGTCCTAGCTTTTCTCCCTGTCCCTTCAGTCTTGTTCCCTCCCTCACTCACTCTAGAAGTAACATTAAAAAAAAAAAACTATTTAGCTTGGGTTACCCTTCCTTTTTTGTTTTTGTTTTTTAAAATAGCAAATTCTTAACTATATTTACATGGCCTCTTATTAAATAAATGATAGCATACTCTACGTATTCTCTTGCACCTTCC
Source organism: Neophocaena asiaeorientalis asiaeorientalis (assembly GCF_003031525.2). NCBI lineage: Eukaryota > Metazoa > Chordata > Mammalia > Artiodactyla > Phocoenidae > Neophocaena > Neophocaena asiaeorientalis. Next base: position 399,938 of record NW_020185323.1, read on the forward strand.
ATTTTTCGTTTTAACAGGTATATCTTGGAGATTTCTTAATAGTCGTATGCAGAGCTATACTCATTCCATTGGAATGTGTATTCCGTTTGTAGCTACATAGTACTCCATTGTGTGGACATACCATAGTTTGTTTAACTCATCCCCTCTTGATGTATAGTTGTATTATTTCCAGGCTTTTGCTATTATAAATAATGCTGAAATAAATAGCCAAAGTTGTGCTTCAGAAGAAACCATCAAAAAACTGAAAAGGCAACTACAGTTATTTTACAGGGCGAAAATAGTTGCAAAGCATATATATGATGACAGATTTATATCCAGTATATATAAAGAACTCTAAAAACTCAACAATAAAGAGATAAATAATCCAGTTAAAAATGGGCAAAAGATCTGAGTAGACATTACTCCAAAGACGCTCAAATATCCAATAAACACATGAAAGGATGCTCAATACCATTAGTCATTAGAGAGATGGAAATTAAAACCACAATGAGATATTACTTCACACTCACTAGAATGGCTATAACAAAACAGACAATACCAAGTGTTGCCAAGGATGTGTAGTAATTGAAACCCTCTTATGTTGCTGGTAGGAATGTATAATAGTGCTGCTGCTATGGAAAAGTCTGCAGTTCCACAAAAGTTTAAACATAGAGTTACTATATGATACAGCACTCCTAGGTATAGACCCAAGAGAAAAGAAAACATATGTCCACAAAAAATGTGTACATGAATGTTCATTACAGCATTATTCATAATAGCCAAAAAGTAGAAACAACCCAAATGTCCATCAGCTGGTGAACGGACAAACAAAATGTGGTATATCAATACAATGGAATATTATTTAGCCAGAACAAGGAATGAAATATTGATACATACCACAACATAGATGAACCTCAAAAACATTATACCACAAGTGATATGCAGAAGACTATATATTGTATGATCCCATTTATGTGAAATGTACAGAATAGGCAAATCTATAGTGACAGAAAGATTAATCGTTGCCTAGACCTGTGTGGGGGAAGGGAGGAAGTGGGGAGCGACTGCTAATGGGTATGGGGTTTCTTTTGGGGATGATGAAAGTGTTCTGAAATTAGATTATGGTGAAGATTGTGCAACTTTGTAATCATAGTAAACTCCTTTGTATTGTATATTTTAAATGATTGAAATTTATGATAGACACAGTTTGCTTCTACATCTTGACTATTGTAAATAATGCTGCTATGAACATTAGGGTGCATGTATCTTTTTGAATTAGTGTTTTCATTTTCTTTGGCTCTATACTCAGTTAAGGGACTAATATCCAAAATATATAAACAGCTCGTGTAACTCAATATCAAAAAAACAAATAACCCAATTTAAAAATGGGCAGAATAGACATTTTTCCAAAGAGGACATACAGATGGCCAACAGGCACATGAAAAATATGCTAAACATTGCTGATCATCAGAGAAATGCAAGTCAAAACTACAATGAAATATCACCTCACACCTCTTAGAATGCTATCATCAAATAGAACACAAGTAACAAATGTTGGCAAGGATATGGAGAAAAGGGAACCCTTTGTACACCCTTGGTGGGAATGTAAGCCACTATGGAAAACAGTACAGAGGTTCCTCAAAAAAACTAAAATTAGAACTACCGTATGATATACAAATTATACCTCAGTGAAACTGTTAAAAAAATAAATAGCCAAAGAAAGGAGTTGGTGGTGGGGAATTGCTGGACAAACAATAGGTGTTTACTGTGCCAGATCACAGGATGGTTTTGATTTAGTTTTCTGTTACTTGCTCCTGGTAACTATTGAAATGTCCTTGAAATCACATGATTTAAGACTGGGCCACTTCTTTTTTTTGGCAGTACGCGGGCCTCTCACTGTTGTGGCCTCTCCCGTTGAGGAGCACAGGCTCCGGACGCGCAGGCTCATCGGCCATGGCTCACGGTCCCAGCCGCTCTGCGGCATGTGGGATCTTCCCGGACCAGGGCACGAACCCGTGTCCCCTGCATCGGCAGGTGGACTCTGAACCACTGTGCCACTAGAGAAGCCCTGGGCCACTTCTTGAAGCTGCTATTCATAACTTTGGAAATGACATAAAACTCCTTTGCTGTTCCTAAATGTTAATTTGCATTTCAGAAATTAGAGTCACTTTGCCTATTCAGGGATCAAACACCTAACTTTGGTCATTTTTGTATTCTGTCCTGAACTTTATAGCTGTGTCACATAGGACACTCAGATTCTTTTTCTCTCTCCATTTTGCCATCTTCAGAATGTTGGCTTTACTTTCTTAGGCTTGTGACCTCATGGTTGCAAGATGGTTGCCTCAGTTCCGGACATCACAACTTCCTACAACAGTGTTCAAGACAAGCAGGAAGGAGGGGTGGGGGAAGGCTCTTATATCAGAAAACAAAATGTTTCTCAGTCCCCCATTAGGTTTCTACCCTACATCTTATTGGCTAAACTTGAGTCACATGGCTATCCTTTGCTACAAGGGACATTGGGAGCTTGATTTTTCACCATCTATTTTTGGAGCTGGGGAAGAGAAAAGGGAGCAATTAATGGCTGCTGGGAGCCAGGAAACTTTATTTGCCACACCAGCCACAGACTCAAACCTGTGAGTCTAGATGCTTTCCTCAGCCTTAGCATCCCTTTCTTTAAAACTTTTTAGTGTTTTTTTTTTTTGTCCCACATTTGCCAGAAGGTGGAGATTTTTTTAAAAATTTACTTTATTTATTTATTTTTTACATCTTTATTGGAGTATAATTGCTTTACAATGGAGACTCCCTCCCACTGGTACAGGTCCCGTCCCTATTCTTTTGTCTCTGTTTACTCTTTTTTCTTTTGCCCTACCCAGGTATGTGGGGAGAGTCTTGCCGTTTGGGAGGTCTGAGGTTTTCTACCGGCGTTCAGTAGGTGTTCTGTAGGAGCTGTTGCACGTGTAGATGTATTTCTGGTGTATCTGTGGGGAGGAAGGTGATCTCCGCGTCTTACTCTTCCACCATCTTGGAAATTCTCCTGTGTATTTTAATTATACAAGTAAAACGAGTATATTATCATTGTAAAAATTCAAACAGTACCATTCTTTCTTAACAATCTTCTTTTTCATAATGGAAAGTAAACCTAACACTCCAGTTAAACCACAAGCTCACTGTCTGTCCTTTGAATATATTTTGGACTTTTCCACTCAACTATTTGTTTACTTGCCCCCTTCCCCAACAGCATTCTCATACCTCTTTCTCTTCCCATCCAGATCCTAGTCTTCCCTTGAAACCTGGCTCTAATTCCCCCTCCTCATTAAAGCCTTCCCTGATCATCTCAGCAGGAGCCATCTCTCTGGCTCCATAACCCTGAACACTCATATTGTCCAGACCACTCATTTACTGGCTTATTGGCTGTGTTGTGTTTTTCATTCTTTATGTGTGGTTGTAACATTCCTCAGCTGACTGGGAAACTAGGATTGATGCCCTTTGGGTTGCCCTTCCTTACCCAGGGCAGGCCGTGAATAGGTGCCTGTCGATTGCCCCTGTCTACCTGTAGCAGCCATGCCTAGAAACAAGCGATGATAGACACAGTTTGGGAGAATCATCTTTGGAATGCTACCCACTAGTGTTTTCCACTGCCCCTGCGGGAAAAAATATTTATTTTAGCAAGAGTGAATATAAAGGAGGAAGAAAGGCATTTGCTTTTGTGACTTAAATCGGCGATAAGCCTCTCAGGATACGTGGTTTATACAAAGCAGCCAGGACAGCCTGAAGATGTCACCATGCAAGTTGTGACTCAAAGCCTCTCTGTGGCCTGTTGTGCCATGCAGTGGGAAGCTTCTCTTTTCCTTGTTGGCATCCAGTTTGGCTTTTTCTGGAGGCAGCAGATTTTTCTCTGTGCATTCATCAGGCAGGACCCTTTAGCAGACCAGTCTCCCAAGAACAGGATTCCAGATACGCACTAGTGCAAATGTAAAGGGACTTCTTGGGTCATTTCCTGAGTTTATCCTGTTCCTACAGTTGTAGAAAGGGTAGAGCCAGCTTTGTGTGTGTGTGTGTGTGGGGGGGGTTCCGCAAAGCAAAAAGAAGGGAGAGGTAGGCATTTTCACTCCCTCCTTAACCAGGCCCCAGGATGCCGGAATTTGACCTGGGAACTCCACTGTGACAAAGTGACAAGCTTGGCCAGTTGAAGGCCAAATTCTTTGCTTTCCTAACTATGTATTTGGCATTCCAAAGAAGAGAATGGTAACAAACTGCTAGAGTTTGGGGGGAGACCAGGAAAGTTCACATGGCTTAATGGTTAACTTAGACCACCTTTTCTTCTTCACTTGTGTTTGATAATTGAAACAGATGTTTGTTTTGTCATTTATAGGACTATCTTCCATCTCATTTCTGTGAGACTTCAGTCATTCATTGCTCATCTGTATTCATGTTCATACTTAATACCTTATAAAAGGCACCTGAGTAGAACCTCTCCTAGTTACTGAGGAAAGTAAACCCTCTCTTTCCTTTTATTGTTAATTGAAATCTTTATGGAGATACTTGTACATTTACATGCAGCTATAAGAAATAATACAGAGAGAGATCCTGTGTACCCTTTACCCACCTTCCCATTGGTAACATTGCAAAACTATAGTATAATAGTGCAACCAGGATATTAACATTAATGTAACATACTGATCAGATTTTCCCAGTTTTACTTGTACTCATTTGCGTGTGTGCATTTCGTCTATACAGTTCATTACATGTGTAGGTTACTGTGACCACCATAACAGTAAAGATATGGAACAGTCCCATTATCACAAGGATCCCTCCTGTTGCCCTTTTATAACCACACTTACCTCCTTCCCATCAACCTCTGCACCTCCCCCCACCCCATCTTGCCGTTCCTCACCACATCCTAATTCCTGTTCTCTATATCTAAAATTTTATTACTTTGAAAATATTATATAAATGGAATCATAAAGTATGTACCTCTTGGGATTTTTTTTTCACTTGGCGTAATTCTCTGGAGATTTATCCAGGTAGTTGTGTTTATCAGTTGTTCATTTTATCACTGAGTAGTATTCTGTGTATGTACCACAGTTTCTTTAACCATTTACCTGTTGAAGGATATCTGGGATATTTCCAGCGTTTGGTTGTTAAGAATAAAGCTGCTAACAAAAATTCATGTACAGGTTTTGGTGTGGACATGTGTTTTCATTTTCTGGGATAGATGCCCAAGAGTGCAATTGCTGGATCTTAAGATAATTGCATGTTTAGTTTTATAAAAAAAACTACCAAACTGTTTTTTTGTAAACATCTTTATTGGAGTATAATTGCTTTACAATGGTGTGTTAGTTTCTGCTTTACAACAAAATGAATCAGTTATACATATACATATGTTCCCGTATCTCTTGCCTCTTGCGTCTCCCTCCTCCCACCCTCCCTATCCCACCCCTCCAGGTGATCACAAAGCACCGAGCTGATCTCCCTGTGCTATGCGGCTGCTTCCCACTAGCTATCTACCTTACGTTTGGTAGTGTATATATGTCCATGCCTCTCTCTCACTTTGTCACTGCTTACCCTACCCCTCCCCATATCCTCAAACAACGATGATATAGTAAAATAAAATAAAGTTATTAAAATAAAAAGTAATTTTTAAGAAAAAAAGACGGATAAAACCCTCGGACAAATGGTTGAAGCAAAGCTATACAGACAAAATCTCACACAGAAGCATACACATACACCCTCACAAAAAGAGGAAAAGGGGAAAAAATCATAAATCTTGCTCTCAAAGTCCACCTCCTCAATTTGGGATGATTCATTGTCTATTCATGTAATCCACATCATAAATCTTGCTCTCAAAGTCCACCTCCTTAATTTGGGATGATTGGTTGTCTATTCAGGTATTCCACAGATGCAGGGTACATCAAGTTGATTGTGGAGCTTTAATTCACTGCTTCGGAGGCTGCTGGGAGAGATTTCCCTTTCTGTCCTTTGTTCTCACAGCTCCCGGGGTTCAGCTTGGGATTTGGCCCCGCCTCTGCGTGTAGGTAGCCGAAGGGTGTCTGTTTTTCGCTCAGACAGGACAGGGTTAAAGGAGCCGCTGGTTCAGGGGCTCTGGCTCACTCAGGCCGGGGGAGGGAGGGGCACGGAGTGCGGGGCGGGCCTGCGGCGGCAGAGGCCGGCATGACGTTGCACCAGCGTGAGGCGCGCTGTGCGCTCTCCCGGGGGAGTTGTCCCTGGATCCCGGGACCTTGGCAGTGGCGGGCTGCACAGGCTTCCCGGAAGGGGGGTGTGGATAGTGACCTGTGCTGGCTGACAGGCTTCTTGGTGGCGGCAGCAGCAGCCTTAGCGCCTCATGCCTGTCTCTGGGGTCCGCGCTTTTAGCCGCGGCTCGCGCCCGTCTCTGGAGCTCCTTTAACCAGTGCTCTGAATCCCCTCCAGGTACGTGGGAGGTTTCTTGTCTTTTGGGAGGTCTGAGTTCTTATGCTGGCGTTCAATAGGTGTTCTGTAGTTGTTCCACGTGTAGATGTATTTCTGGTGTATCTGTGGGGAGGAGGGTGATCTCCGCATCTTACTCTTCCGCCATCTTCTCGGAAGCCTCCACTTATGCTGTCCGATATTACCCCAGGCTAATGAGCAGGTTCTCTGCACTCTCGTTGCTCTTCAGAGATTTTAGGGGAAACAGCTATCCTCTGACCTCCGGCGTGAGTCCCTGGGAAAGAAATGGGAATTAGAATGTCATCAGACTTTTCAACACCAGGGAAAGCTTGAAGATAATAGAAGAATGTCCATAAAATTCTGGGTGAAAATAATTTTCAACTTCCCAAACTCTTTTTGAGAGCAAATGTACCATTTTACAGCCCCAGCAACAGTGTATGAGTGATCTAGTTTCTCTGCATCCTAGTCAACATTTAGTGTTGTCACTATTTTTCCTTTTAGCTGTCTGATAGGTGTGTAATGATATCTTATTGTGGGTTTAGTTGTTACCTCTGTGATGGCCAAAGAGTTGAGTATCTTTTCATGTGCTTATTTGCCATCTGTATATCCACCTTAGTGAAATGTCTTTTTATGGCTTTTGCCTGTTTCTAATTGGGTTGTTTTTTTAACTGTTGAGTTTTGAGAATTCTTTATACATTCTAGATACTAGCCCTTTGTCTAAGATGTTGTTTGCACATATTTTCTTCCAATCTGTAGCTTTTCATTTTGTCCTGTTAACTGTCTTTTGCAGAACAAAAAAATTTCAAATTTTGATGAGCTCCAACTTATCAATCTTTTTCCTTTTATGGATCATGCTTTGATACTAAGTCTCTGCTCAGCCCTAGATCCTGAAGAATTTTTCCTGTCTTTTTTCCTAAAGTTTTGTAGTTTTACACTTTCTGTTCAAGTCTGTGATCTGTTTTGAGTTAATTTTTGTATAAAGTATGAGCTTTAGGTCAGGGTTCATTTGATTTTGCCTATGGATATTCAGTTACTCCAGCACCATTTGTTGAAAAGAGTATCTTTCCTCCACTGGATTGCTTTTACACCTTCGGAAAAAATCATTTGAGCATATTTGTGTGGGTTTCTTTCCGTGTTCTCTATTCTGTTCCATTGGTCTATGTCTATCCCTCTGCCAATGCCACACTGTTTTTATTACTGTAGTAATAAAGTAAACCTTAATATCAGGTATAGTGATTTTTCCCACTTTATTTTTCTTTGTCAAGATTCTTCTTTGTCTAGGGCCTGCACGTTTGCATATGAATTTTAGAATAAGTTCATCTAAGTCTACAAATAACTTCGCTGGAATTTTGATAGGAGTTGTATTAAACCTTAGATCCATTAGTGGAGCATTGGCATCTTTACTATGTCGAGTCTTCCAATTCATGAACATGATATGTCTCTCCATTTCTTTAGGTCATCTTTGATTTTTTTCATCAGCATTTTGTAATTTTCAGCTCACAGATCCTGTACATGCTTTGTGTTTTGTTTTCTTTGGAGTGATTGTAAATGAGATTATGTTTTAAATTTCAGTTTCCTGTGTTCATTGTTAGTATATAGAAGTGTGATTGATTTTTTATGTTGATCTTGTATCCTGTGGCCCTGATGAACTCAATATTAGTTTTAAGAATTTTGGGGGTAATTCTGTGGGATTTTTAAAATATAGACAATCTTGTCACCTACAAATAGAGACAGTTATATTTCTTCCATTCCAATCTGTATCCCTTTTACTTGTTTTTCTTGCCTTATTGCAGTGGGTAGAACTTCTCGTAATATGTTGAATAAGAGTATTGAAAGCAGACATTTTTGCCTTGTTCCTGATCTTAGGGGAAGTACATTTAGTCTTTTCTATTAAGTATGATGTGAGCTGTAGGTTTCTTGTAGATGCTTATTATCAAGTAATTCCCCTCTGTTCCTAACTTGCTGAGAGTTTTTTAAAAAATCTTGAATGGGTGTTGGATTTTGTCAAATGTGTTTACCTGTATCAATTGATATGGTCATTTAAATTTTCTTCTTTACTTGTTGATATGGTGGATTACATTGATTACTTTTTGAATGTTGATCCAGCCTTGCATAATAAATCCCCCTTGGTCATAGTATATAATTCTTTGTACACATAGCTGGACTTAAATTGCTAGTTTTTTGGTGGAGGATTTTTGCATCTATGTTCATGAGAGATACTGGTCTGTAGTTTTCTTTGATTGAACTGTGTTATCTAGTTTTGGTACCAAGATAATACTGACTTAATGAAATGAAGTGGGAAGAGTTCTTTCCTGTTTTATTTTCTGGAAGAGATTGCATAAAATTGGTGTTAATTCTTGTTTAAATATTTGGTGAAATTCTCCAGTAAAGCCAGCTGGGCATAGGAGTTTCTTTTTGGATTTTAGTTAAAAATCCAGGCTCTTTAAAAGTTATAGGACTATTTAGATTATTTCATCTTGATTGAGTTTTGTTAGTTTGTGGTTTTGAGAAATTTATCAATTTTTTTCTAAGTGTTTGAATATACATATGTAACATTGGTCAAAATGTTCCCTCATTATCTTTTTAATGGCTCTAGGATCTGTGAGGATAACCCCTGTTTCATTTCTGGTATTGGTGATTTGTATCTTATCTCTTTAAAAATTTTTTTCAGTCTTGCTAGAGATTTGTCAATTTTATTGATATATTTTTTGAAGAACAAGGTTTGTATTTGATTGATTTTCTCTGTTGTTTTCATCAATTTCATTGATTTCTGCTCTAATTTTTGTTACTTCCTTATTTATGCTTGCTTTTAGGGTATTTTACTCATCTTTTTCTAATTTCTTGAAGTAGGAACTTAGGCTATTGAGTTGAGATCTTTCCTCATTTCTAATATAATTATTTAGTGTTATAAATTTCCCTCTCAACACTGCTTTAGCTGCATTGCACATATTTTGGTATGTTGTATTTTCATTCTTTCAGTTATATCTGTTTTTAAAAGTTCCTTCTGCAATTTCCTCTTTGACCCATAGACTATTTAGAAGTGTGTTGTTTAATTTCCAAGCATTTGGAGATTTTCCTGCTATCTTTCGTTATTGATTTCTAGTTTCATTCCATTATCAAAAGAATATAATCTATATGATTTTCATTCTTTTAAATTTGTTGACATTTCTTTTATGGCCCTGAATATGGTCTGTCTTGGTGAATGTTTCATGCACACTAGAAAAGAGTTTGTATTCTGCCGTTGTTGGGTGGAGTGTTGTATATATATTAATTAGGTTCTGTTGGTTGCTGAGAGGATTGTAGAAGTCCCCAACTATAATTGTGGGTTTGTCTATTTCTCCTTTTAGCTCTGTTGGTTTTGCTTCATATATTTTGAGGTTCTGTTGTTTTGGTTTTGCTTCATATATTTTGAGGTTCTGTTGTTTTGTGCATACACATTTTTTTAAAATGAATTTAATTATTTATTTATTTTTGGCTGCATTGGGTCTTCATTGCTGCATGTGGGCTTTCTCTAGTTGCAGTGAGCAGGGGCTACTCTTCGTTGTGGTGCGCAGGCTTCTTATTGCAGTGGCTTCTCTTGTTGCAGAGCACGGGCTCTAGGCACACGGGCTTCAGTAGTTGTGGCGTGTGGGCTCAGTAGTTGTGGTGCATGGGCTTAGTTGCTCCACAGCATGTGGAATCTTCCCGGACCAGGGCTTGAACCCGTGTCTTCTGCATTGGCAGGTGGGTTCTTAACCAGTGGGCCACCAGGGAAGTCCTGTGCATACACATTTAAGTTTGTTGTGTCTTCCTGGTGGATTGATTCTTTTATCATTATGTAATGTCCCTCTTTTCTCTAGTAATTTTCTTTGCTCTGAAGTCTAGGTTATCAGATACTGATATAGCCATTCTTGCTTTTTTAAAATTAGTGTTTCCCTGGTGTATTTTTTTCCATCCTTTTACTTCCAACTGACCTATATATTGAATTTGAAATGAGTTTCCTGTGTACAGCATGTAGTTTGTCATGCTTTTAAAATCTACTCTGCAAATCTCTATCTTTTGATTAATGTATTTATATCATTTACATTTAAGGTGATTGATTTGTTAATGCTTATGTCAGGTATATTTTTATCTGTTTTCTGTTTCTTTGTTTCTCTTTTTTTACCTTCCTGTGGGTTACTGGGACTTTTTTTAGGATTCTATTTTGATTTATTTATAGTGTTTTTGAGTATATCTCTTAGTATAATTTTCATAGTGGTTGTTCTGGATATTGCAGTATATATGTGCAACTTCTATAGACTTTGGTCTATTGCTATCAGTGTTTTACCACTTCAAATGAAGTATGGAAACCTCACTTTCATTTAGGTACCTTTAATGTTTCCCACTTTTAAATATCATTGTCATGAGTATCAGATTATATTATAATTTTTGTTTTAATCCTTGATCTTGTGGCATCACGGACTGTTGATGCAGATGTTCAGATTCCAGTCCTAAAACACACCCAGCACAATTACACAGTCACCACCCCCTCCTACCATTGGGCTTCCATCATCCACTTACCTCACAGCTATGGGAAAAGGCTGCCTCTGTCCCTGAAAGTCTTTAGCAATTCATGAAGTATAGTTGGAAGCTGTGCTGCCCTTCTATCTCACCCCTCCACTCTGACCCAAGATGTTTTAATCCATAGGTCTTACCCTGAGTGGCCCATGGTTCCTAAAGCCCACAGATTCTTTGCTGGGGGAGAGGGAGGTCAGATGTGCCTGTTGTACTGTGTTGCAGGTGCTTTGTTTCTTGGTGCCACTTCCTTTGACCATCAACTTGCATCAGACGCTAGTATAGCCAGTATGTTATTACAGGAGTGCTGAACTTGGGTGTTACAAGGAGCTTACTTCAGCCTACATACTCCCAATGCGCGTGTGTGCGCACACACGCACACACACACACACACACACACTCATGAACCTCCATTCCATGAACCACTCTCTGGTTTTACCTTGACGTAGACTTTCCTCCATAATATTCATAAGGCAGGTATTGGGACAGATCATGAACTTGTGGTTTCGTACTGCTCATGTATATACAACTCACAGCTGCCCTTAGCTTTTCTATTCTTCTAGTCTTATCAGTAGAATCAGTTGTCCCTCTCCATAAATTCTAGAATTAATCTCAAACATATCCCTTAAGTCAGTGAAGGTAATAAACTTTACTAATATTTGTTGTGCTCAAAGTTTGAGAAGATATATATTTTTCTCAATGTATAAAGAAAATTACACTTTAGATAGGTCACTTAATAATCTTATTCTGTTTTTTAAAAAAGGCATTAAAGGGCTTCCCTGGTGGCACAGTGGTTGAGAGTCCGCCTGCCACTTTTAAAGACTAAATGCATTAATTTGTAACGCTTTCTACTGCAAGTAATGGAATACCTGACCAATAGAGGCTTAAACAAGCAGGGATTTATTTTTTTTAACCAAGCAGGAAGTCTGGAGGTAGGTGGCTGCTGGCATACATTTAAAGGCTCAACTTTGAGCCAGCATCTCTGCCATCCTCCTCACCTTCCTGCCATGATCCCAGGGTGGCCGCTGCAGCTCCAGGCATTATGTATACATCTCAAGGCAAGAAAAGGTGAGCTAGGGGCAGCATCACCTGCATTTGTCCCGTGGCTCAGGAGGACAAAAGCCTTTTCTAGAATCCCAGAACAGAATTCTGAAAAGGAGGCTGAGGAAACAAGTGGAGTATTTAGCCTTTTCTAGCTTCTAAATGTAGACCAGCAAGAGAGAAGGAATTTGGAAATGGATGTACTAATCAGCTACAATGAGCCAGTGATGTTAACTGACTTTGGGGGAAGTCTTTAGAATTCTTTTGATTGGTACTTTGAGTTGAATTATTTAGAGGAAAAAAACAGGACAGTGTTTTCTGAGGAAGGGGCTGCACATCTTTCTAGATCTTATCGATTTAATTTTAACTCTACTGATTTTTTTTTTTTTTTTTTTTTT
>NW_020185323.1:412330-413986 GCF_003031525.2 Neophocaena asiaeorientalis asiaeorientalis
CACCAGGGAAGCCCCCTACTCTACTGATTTAAATACATTATTATGTATATAAAACCAATCTTGTTATATTGACTTGAATGGCTAAGATTCATGGGCACAAAATTTTTTCAAGTTAGGTTTGGAAAGAGAGGAAAATTAGCTTAAAAATGTTGGAAGTTTTCTTTGACATGACTTTTTATTTTTACATTTAGGGTTTCTTTTTGAGTGATTTAGCTTTATTAATAAGTAATGATAGGTTTCATGCTCTTATGGTCCTAAGCTCTACCCAAGGCAATTTTGTTGTTATTTTCTCTGGGACGTTCACGGTATTTGCTGAATGACTTCTTTTTCTCTATAAGAGTACAGAAAAGAAGAAAAGAGAAAATGAATTTCTGAAATAAATATGCTATGAAGGGAGAGAAAAAAACCTATTCATGGAGCAGAAGCAAACTAGTCTCAAACCTGATCAGGCAGGAATATCTAAGAGTGATAGTTTTAGATAATTCATAATTTCCATAAGCCGCAAAAAGTAGTTAGAAAAGTAAGTGTTGTTAATATATAGTAAAATATTAAATATTAACTGGCTTTCTTCAGGCCCCAAATTTTTAGTAACTTCTGGTGACTATAAAAGGGTATCTACAGTACTCTCTAATACCTGTTCTGCTGTTAAGGGATTGAGCCCAGGTCCAATTATCTGATCTGTTTCCTCTCTTCCATGTCATGGTGGTCATTCTCATTATTATGTTTGTCAAAAGCAAAAGTGGTAATTCTACCCTGATGACTTAAACAAGAGGAGATCTATTCCTTTTCTCTAAGAGAGCTCAGACAATGCAAGGCCTAATGCCTAAGGGCTCAGGCACTGAGTTTTCATCCTGGATTCACTATAGTAGTTGACTGATCTTGGACAAATTATGTAAACTCTGTTCCTGAGTATCCCCATCTATAAAATGGGGATAATGATAAAGCATACTCAGAGATTTACTCTGAAAATTAAAAGAATTTAGTGCTTCTCAAGTACTTAGCGCACTGCTACACATGTCAGCTTTTATGGCTATGATAATGATATTCACATCTGCAAAGGTAGGCTTCTAGCTAATGGTGGCCCTAATGAGCTATCAGGTTCTTACCAAGCACCTTATTCTTCTTGCCTTTGTCATGTGGTTGTCAAGCATCTGGGCTTTGGTCGCAGTCTAGATAGAAACAAAGAGACTCTGATGTGCTGAAGCTCTAAAAGAGAGATTATAAATGGATAAACAACTCCTGATACTGATGACTATAACCTGCTTCTCAGTTTGGGTTAGCTTTACGGTTTCTGTAGTCACCCTGGCAACTTACTGATTATTTATTAATCAATCCAGTCATGTGATAAAATTGCTCTTCCAATCTTTAGCAACAAGGAAGGGATGGTGGTACCAGCTATTAATTTGATGTGAAACATCAAGGAGAGTCCAGATTTGGCTGCTGCCTTTCCAGTAGTGGTGCCGTAAGTGGGATGGGACCCAAGGAGTTGAGATAGCAAGGAACACTGGATCTGTGGATAGTATGTTCCTGATTTTATCATTTGCTAAGACATTTGCCTAATTTCTTTGGACTGAGACTGAGCACCATTTCACAGTTGCTAGGGCAAAGGGCAGGGTGACATGTGATCCTAAGAGATTATAATGGCAAATCTCGTGT
>NW_020185323.1:414170-421502 GCF_003031525.2 Neophocaena asiaeorientalis asiaeorientalis
GGGAGGGGCAAACATTTGAAACAGGTGCCCTATGGGCTTTTACATCATACCAAACAAATCCTCAAGCAATTAGTTTCTGAGGTATAGAATTTTGAATTGAAATTTCAAGTTAGAAATGGAATTTTGTATGCTATGCTGGTGAGAATAACAATAGAAATTGACATTACTGAACTTTAAAGAAGCATATGTGTATTGTTGATTTTGGGGCTTTGAATGTGTTACACAAACCAAGAGTTTTGGGAAGGATTTAGTAATAGTTCTTTCCATGTTAAAAAATATTTAAGAATTTGGTCTGGCTGATTTGATTTTATTTAGCAAAAGAATTGGAAATATTTAACAAGTATCCAGCTAATACTCTGCATAGAGAAATTGCTCATCACTTTAGCAGGAACTTGATTGAACTACCTTCTGAATTTTACACATTGTGGTTTCTCTTCAATTTTCATAGCATTGATAGATCTTATGTTTAAAGAAAAAGGCCCCATTGTACGGAGTACTTAGTCATTGTCACTAGCTGGACAAAAATGTACTGACAAGAGTTCAGAGCAGTTGTGTATGTGTATGGTTGGTGGGGGAGAATCCCTTTACTTCTTCCAGTCCCTTCTCTTTCCCTTGCTGCTGTGAGGGTGACCAGGAAAGGGAAGGCCAGCCTTGCTGAGGGCTCTTCAAGTTCAGTCCACTGTTTTAGTTTCAGAAATTTCAGAAGTGAGAAATTCAGCCAGTGCTGTTATGGCCATGCTTGGGAGCTGTAGCAATATATAGGCTAAGGAGCCAGGTGCAAGAAGTACTTCGTCCCCCTTATTGCTTTTTCTGCTCTCCTCCCTACCCCTTCCAAAGTGGAAGTGAGGCTGGCATGAAACTTGCAAGTCACTTCCCACCATTCTTCCTTTCTTTTTTTTTTTGCGGTACACGGGCCTCTCACTGTTGTGGCCTCTCCCATTGCGGAGCACAGGCTCCAGACGCACAGGCTCCGTGGCCATGGCTCACGGGCCCAGCCGCTCCGCGACATGTGGGATCTTCCCGGACCGGGGCACAAACCCATGTCCCCTGCATCGGCAGGCAGACTCTCAACCACTGCACCACCAGGGAAGCCCATTCTTCCTTTCTTAACACATCCAATCACAGATGTTGGTTTCTTTACCTGCTGTCTACTGTAGCAGTGCTACTCCAAGTATGGTGTTTGTTTGTGACATTGGGAGTCTTTAGAAACTTATATAGCAATATGACCTTGCCATGATATCCAAGGGTGTGATTTAGTGGGCTTGTAAATTTTTATGTCTTTGTTTCAGTTTTTTATAATGAATTTTATTGTATTTTATAAAAGTGTGGGTCTGAAATGATTTGGGAAAAGAAACAATCAAACTTGCCCTTCCTCAATAATAGTTTGCATGTCCTTGTCCTATAGGATGTCCCTTCCTTCCCATTCCCATTGTCTTCACACTTGTGCAGGCCTTTCTCACCTTGTGCCTGCTCAGCTGCACTAGCAGCTTGCCTCGTCTGCCTACTTCTCACCTCTCGTTCAAATCCATCATTTTTTTAATGCGAGGTGCGAAGAGGTGAATTAATTATATTCCTCCATTTATGGCCCAATATCGTCATTGATCTGTGCAAGGTCTCTCTCTTATTTTATGTATTTTTGTTCCTCATCATTCCCAACCCCTAGTCTCATTCCCTTTCCACTTTATACAGGCTTCCATACAGATGTCTTTGATGCGCATTATTGAATCTGCATGTGTTCTTAAAAAATATGTAGCATTATTTTTTGTTCTTAAAAGATGTATAAATGTTATTGTATGCTACAGATACCATTTTTCACCCAATGATATGTTTTAAGGATCTGTTTTGCTATATGTACATCTGGTGCTATATGTCCTCCCCAAATCCATATATAGAAGCCCTAACCCTGCAGCGTGAAGGTATTTGGAGATGGGACCTTAGGAGGTCATTAGGTTTAGATGAGGTCATGACGGTGGGGCTCCCATGATGAAATTCATGCCCTTATGAAAAAGACACCAGAGAGCTTGCTCTCTCTCTCACTGCCCTGTGAGGACACAGTGAGAAATTGGCAGTCTGCAAACCAAGAATAGAACCCTCACTGGGCAACTGAATTGGCCTGGCCAGCACCTTTATCTTGAACTGTGAGAAATCAGTTTCTGTTGTTTCAGCCTCCTAGTCTATGATATTTTGTTACGGCAGCCTAAGCTAATACATCTGGTTTATTGCTTCAAAGCAATGAAGTGAAGTGAAGTGAAAATCCACCATAGAGTACTTATCCATTAAACCATATATATATATGTATTTTTTTTACATCTTTATTGGAGTGTAATTGCTTTACAATGGTGTGTTAGTTTCTGCTTTATAACAAAGTGAATCAGTTATACATATACATATATTCCCATATCTCTTCCCTCTTGCGTCTCCCTCCCTCCCACCCTCCCTGTCCCACCCCTCCAGGCTGTCACAAAGCACCAAGCTGATCTCCCTGTGCTATGCGGCTGCTTCCCACTAGCTATCTACCTTACGTTTCGTAGTGTATATATGTCCCTGCCTCTCTCTTGCTTTGTTACATCTTACCCTTCCCGCTCCCCATATCCTCAAGTCCATTCTCTAGTGGGTCTGTATCCTTATTCCTGTCTTACCCCTAGGTTCTTCATGACATATTTTTTTCTTAAATTCCATATATGTGTTAATCAGGGTGGGCCTGCAGCGGCAGAGGTCGGCATGACGTTGCCCCAGCCTGAGACGCGCCGTGCATTCTCCCGGGGAAGTTGTCCCTGGATCCCGGGACCCTGGCAGTGGCGGGCTGCACAGGCTCCCCGGAAGGGGGGCGTGGACAGTGACCCGTGCTTGCACACTGTCCTCTTGGAGGCGGCAGCAACAGGCCTAGCATCCCATGCCCGTCTCTGGGGTCCGCGCTTTTAGCCGCAGCTTGCGCCCGTCTCTGGAGCTCCTCCTAGCAGCGCCCTCAATCCCCTCCCCATGCGCACCAGGAAACCAAGAGGGAAGAAAAAGTCTCTTCCCTCTTCGGCAGCTCTAGACCCTTCCCCGGACTCCCTCTCAGCCAGCCGCGGTGCACTAACCCCCTGGAGGCTGTGTTCACGCCGCCAGCCCCAGTCCTCTCCAGGCGCTCCAACCGAATCCCAAGCCCCAGCTTCCAGCCCCGCCCGCCCCGGCAGGTGAGCAGACAAGCCTCTCGGGCTGGTGAGTGTGGGTCGGCACCGATCCTCTGTGCGGGAATCTCTCCGCTTTGCCCTCCGCACCCCTGTTGCTGTGCTCTCCTCCGCAGCTCCGAAGCTTCCCGCCTCCGCCACCCGCAGTCTCCACCCGCGAAGGGGCTTCCCAGTGTGTGGACACTTTTCCTCCTTCACAGCTCCCTCCCACTGGTGCAGGTCCCGTGCCTATCCTTTTGTCTCTGTTTATTCTTTTTTCTTTTGCCCTACCCAGGTACGTGGGGAGTTTCTTGCCTTTTGGGAGGTCTGAGGTCTTCTGCCAGCATTCAGTAGGTGTTCTGTAGGAGTTAGTTGTTCCACGTGTAGATGTATTTCTGGTGTATCTGTGGGGAGGAAGGTGATCTCCGCGTCTTACTCTTCCTCCATCTTCCCATAAGCCCCTAAACCATATTTTCTTATCCATTTCCTCCACATGAATATCTAGCTTGCCTGCCTCCAACTTTCCCAAAATATTGGGTTGGCCAAAAAGTTCATTTGGGTTTTTCCACAATGTTACAGAAAAACCTGAACGAAATTTTTGGCCAACCCAATACCATTGCACATTCTCATATATGTCCATTTACTGGCTACTGTGAGAATTTCTCTGAGATACATATCCAGGAGTAGGATTCGTGAATCATAGGGAATACACATCCTTAGTTTTGCCAAGTAGTACCACATTGCTTTCCAGAATGGCAGTTAACTCTCCCATCAGCAAAACATTAGGGTTCCTATTTCCCTCCTCTCCTGTCTAATTCATCCCATTCCTCCAGGCCCAAGGCAGTATCCAACTACCTGCAGGACCTCAACACTACTACTCCAGCCCATCAGTTTATGGCTCTAGGTAGATAAACTTACCAGAGCTTAGGGTCAATGAGCTTAGATTCAGATGCAGGCTCCACTAGTTACCATATAACCGTGGGTGTGCTAGCCTACTTGTCTCTGCCTTGGTTTCCTCATTGGTAAAATGGCAGTGATAATGCATATCAAATAGATTTGTGATGGTAAAATCAGGTAATGTATATAAAGCCCTTAGTAAAGGGTCTAGGTCATAGTAACTGGTCGAAAATGGTAGCTGTACTGCTTCCTAGTTGTTTTATATATATCTAAATCTTGGCTCATCAGTAAGAGAGTGGGTTTCCTCTTCAAGGCAGGGGTGGAGTTTTATGCTTGTTTTATAGTAGCATATCTGGGGACTTCCCTGGTGGTGCAGTTCTTAAGAATCTGCCTGCCAATGCAGGGGACACGGGTTCGAGCCCTGGTCCGGGAAGATCCCACATGCTGTGGAGCAACTAAGCCCGTGCACCACAACTACTGAGCCTGTGCTCTAGAGCCTGTACTCCACAAGAGAAGCCATCGCCATGAGAAGCCTGTGCACCACACCGCACCACAACGAAGAGTAGCCCCCACTCACTGCAACTAGAGAAAGCCCACGTGCAGCAACGAAGACTCAACGCAGCCAAAAAAAAAAAACTGTATGGAGCTAAAACATAATTTTAAGTAGCATGACTGGCACAAAGCTAGGAATATAGTAAATATAGTAACAAACATTTGTTGGTTTGACCCGAGGTGAGTTTGTGATTACCTGAAATTACTTGCTTTAAAAGGGGGAACATTGTAAAATTCTATGTTATTCCTCCATTCATTTTAACCAACCCGACTGTTGCTTTGCTGTGGTGATGTGGGACTGACTTGTGGTAAACTGAGTGTGTGCGTGTGTGTGTGTGTGTGTGTGTGTGTGTGTCAGGGGGGAGTGGGGTGGTGGTGGAAGTTGTGGCAATGGATTCTCTGTGGGACAGAGCCAGGCTGCAGGTCACCGTCCTAACCGCTGCCTCTAGCTTTCCTCCCACAGCCTTCGAGCTGGGCTGTTCCTCTGCCCAGGGCAGCTGTAGTGGCCCCGGCTCTCCTGGGCAAGGCTGCTCAGGCTCTTCCCCATTCTTCCAGGCTGTCTTCACTATAAGAGGAAAGGAGGTCTTGTCTTTTCCTCTTAATATTGAGTATTTAATTTTTAGTTTTGTTGAGGTGTAATTGACATATAACATTATATGAGTTGCAGGTATGCAATGTAATGATTTGATAGTTGTATATATTGCAAAATGATCACAGTAAGTCTAGTTAGGTCCACCATCACACATAGTTACAAGTTTTGTTTTTCTGGTGATGAGAACTTTTCAGATTTACTCTCTTAGCCACTTTCAAATATACAGTAATTATTACCTGTAGTCACCATGCTGTGCATTACATCCCGAGGACTTACTTATTTTATAACTGGAAGTTTGTACCTTTTGATCCCCTTCACCCATTTTGCCCACTCCCCACCCTCCACCTCTGACAACCACCAATCTGTTCTCTGTATCTATGAGCTTGCTTTCTGGAATTTTTTAATTTGATTTTTTTTTTAAGATTCCACATGTAAGTGAGATCATATGATATTTGTCTTTTTCTGTCTGTCTTATTTCACTTAGCATAATGCCCTCGAGGTCCGTCCATGTTGTGGCAGGATTTCATTTTTTTATGGCTGAATAATATCCATTGTATATACATATATACACCACATTTTCTTTATTCATTCATCGTCAGTGGCCACTTAGGTTGTTTCTGTGTTTTGGCTATTGTAAAGAATGCTGCAGATGGACGTGTGGTGCACATATCATTTCAAATTAGTGTTTCCGTTTTCTTTGGATAAATACCCAGAAGTGGAATTGCTGAGTCATATGGTAGTTCTATTTTTAATTGTTTAAAGAACTTCCATACACACCAATTTATATTCCCACCAACAGTGCACAAGGATTCCCTTTTCTCCACATCCTTGCCAACACTTGTTATTTCTTATCTTTTTGACAGTAACCATCCCAACAGGTGTGTGGTGATATCTCATTGTGGGTTTGCTTTGCATTTCCCTGATGACTAGTGATGTTGAGCATCTTTTCATGTACCTGTTGGCCATTTGTATGTCTTCTTTGGAAAAACGTGTATTCAGATCCTCTGTCCATTTTTTAATCACACTTTTTTTTTGCCATTGAGTTGTATGAGTTCTTTATATATTTTGGATATTAACTCGTTATCAGATATATTATTTGCAAATATTTTACCTCATTTCATAGGTTGCCTTGAAACAAAGTATTTTCAAACGTCCTTTCAGAATTCCTGCCAATGCGTCATGCTTTGCAGGAGGCTATCGCTCTGGCGTATATAATCCTGGCAAAGTATAAAGTTCAAGAAGCAAATTCAGGATACTGGTTACCTCTGGAGAGGGAGGCAAGGGGCGTGAACTCTGAGAGAGGGCTTTATTTGTTTCTTTTTTTAATATTTTAATTTCATTGGAATGTAGTTGATTTACAATGTTGTGTTAGTTTCAGGTATACAGCAAAGTGATTCAGATTCTTTCCTCATATAGGTTATCACAGAATATTGAGTAGAGTTCCCTGTGCTATTTATACAGTAGGTCCTTGTTGGTTATCTATCTTATATATAGTAGTATTTGTATGTTCATCTACAAGTATCATATATCACTCATATGTGGAATTTAATTTAAAAAAGATACAAATGAACTTATTTACAAAACAGAAACAGACATATCGAAATCAGGAGCTTGGGATAAGAGAGTGCTTTAATTGTATCTGAAATGTTTTATATTTTATACAGGGCTGTGGTGTACATGGATGTTCATGATATGATATGCATATGATACAACAAATATCATATATCATAATAAATATATACGATCTTTATTGTATCATATATCATATATTACCTTGGATATTATATTAACTTGAATATGCTGCTTATTTCCATGCTTATATTATCCATAAATAATACTGTATTTTTGAATGTTTTCAGACTTTATGTAAGTGAAATGATCAAATTTTGTGTGCCTTTCTACTACCTTTTTTTTGCTTGACATTTTTTTGAGATTTGTCCGTATCGATGCATATAATTTTAGACCTCTGTATTAATATTAATTGAGGTATCTTTTTTGCTATTGATGGACATTTAGATTGTTTCCTATTTTTCACTCTTACCAACACTGCTGTAACAAATAATCTGATCTATAGCTCCCCATGCACGGTGCAAAAGATATTTAGAGGCTTTCCTGGTGGCACAGTGGTTGAGAGTCCGCCTG
>NW_020185323.1:421665-434242 GCF_003031525.2 Neophocaena asiaeorientalis asiaeorientalis
GGGACTTGCTAGGCCTCAAGGCATATACACCTTTCACTTTGCTAGGTATTGCCATGTCTTTCCTCAGAGGGATTTTTCTGTTTTACTTTCCTACTAGCAGTGCCTGCATGTTGGTGTTGGCCCACATTTTGCCAGTCCTTGGTAGCATTATCTAGGCTTTGCCCTCTCTGCCCAGATCCTCAGAAAAGATGGGAGGGGAGTGGAGAAGAGGGAGAGCAAGGTTCTACAATTAGGAGGAGAATGTCAGCTCTGACGAATTTCCTGTGACATTTACTTTAATGAGGAAAAGATTATATTCTCTGTTTTGATGAAAATAATATTTAGACTTCTGTGGGAAAACTGTTACATTTTTACTCTGAAGTAGAGGAGTTTTTTTTTTTCCTGTTTACATTCTTGGCAAGTAAGTAGAATAGACCAATTAGCAAGCTAATGTCCTAAATGTTCACTTACAGTAATAATTTTTAAATGTTTTAAAGTAGCATGGAGCATTGGGTTTATTCTTATTGCTTTTCAAGGTTTTGAATTTGTTAAAATGAATTGAATTTAAAATGAGACACAACTTTATGATGAAGATTGATCATAATTATTTGCCACTCTCATTTGCATTTTGTAATGGGAAAATAAATGATGGGAAATGTGTTTACCTTTTCAAACAAATAAGAAAAGTCACAAAGAGTAACTTTGGCCATTTTATGTTGTCTCTTGTGTTCACAGATGGGAAAAGAGAAATTCCACAAATCTCAACATTGGGGCTTTTGCAACAATGTTAGGATGCTGGGGAGTGAAGATAAACCAGGAACAGGTAGGAGAACTGCTTCTTGGACAAAAGATAAAGCCAAAACATAGTGTATTTCCTAAAGGAATGGGAACTGATTCACCATCCTGGGTGGCTTTTGATAAACAGGGTAAGTCACATGACACTGGGAGAAATGCAGTCTTAAAATGTTACATGTACTAAATATTAAGTAGATGTGAGAAAATAAGAGTCCTCAATGTAAATGTAAATGTTCATCTGAAATGACACATTCTAGAACAAAAGTACCCTAAACAAAGAAAAGTTATCCCTGCTCCTGTTTCTGACTAGGTACATTGGCTGCAGAATGCTTAATGTTCATCACCTTTCTTGGCTAACGTTATCAACCTTTCTCTCATCTCCTGCCCTGGACAGGATAATGTCCTTCTACAGACTAAGAGTCTGGTCAGACTGCCACTTTTGCTTAGTGATTGCCGTTAACTAAAGACTTTTGTTTGATTCTGAATGTGCCATTGAATACAATGGGAAAATGCCTTCTCTTCTCTTCTCCATATTAACTATGGTTCCTCATCCCTGAGGACCATAGGGTGACATGGCATGAATTGTAGAAGTGAAGGAAAGAGGTGCCGTTATTAGAGAAGAGTCTGAACTTTTTAGTGATATGTGTTTGTATACATAACACATGCACGTATACTGGCATATTGACAGTTGTAGAAGGCGATCCTTTTGAGTATCTTAAAAAGAGACTAAGATCAAAGGGAAAAAACCCAAGGTGACCAGTTATTTTCCACAAGGCAGCTATATGGATATGCTCTGTTTATTACACAACCTTGTATCACGGCCCCATGGTCTGTTCTCCAAAAAAGAACTTGTTATTAGATTATTTAGGTCCTGTAATTAAAAAATAACTCAGGACTAAAGAATTCAAACTGTAGTATGCTAAGTTTACCAGGAAGTTTTTAGCAGCCTTAGCATGGATTGGTTGGCAATACTTTGATTCCAATTAAAATGTCTTCAAATTTGGTAGAAGTGACATATCCCATGTCATCTGAGTTAGGGTCAATCAATTAGAGCACATATTTCTTTTGAAGCCCCATTCTGACACTTATGGAGACCTAACAGACCACGGGAAAGCTTCTTTCCTCGGAAACCCTCTCTACTTTGAACGTGGACCAATATTTTTCTTTTTTTTTGATTATTTTCAGTACCTGGCTTAGTGCTGGACCCAGAGTTCAGAAGCAATCTCTGGGCTGACTGACTTGGGTAGATCATGCATGACTTCCTGTTAACATCAATCTTTTAGGTGTTTGCACATCATCACTCTAGAATATTTAATTTTCAAGGGTCAAACAAAAGATTATATTTTTACTTCTTGTGTCAAAAAGAGGGTATTGACAATAGCATAATCCACCACTGAATAATGTAGGCCACCATATATTAAACTATTCTCTTGCATTTAAAGTTGAAAATTCATTTTATTTCATGTTTTTCTCAGTATTTAATATGTGCCTTTCGAGCCTATTTTATAGCCCTTTAATTACTTATAAAATTATGTAGAATATTTCATGAAGTTGGAATAATTTTAGCTTTAAACTACTTGAGAAAATGAAGAGCTTGCTCATTTCAGGCCTAACTAAATGCGACATAATTCTTTCAGTTATTTTGTTGGTCAACTTCAATTAAATATTCATTGAGCTTTAAATGAGACACTAAGACTATGAAATATTTACGTGCTCTGATGAGACTGTGAACTTCAGATTGGATCCTGGTTAATACCCAGAGCAAATTATAAAGCACTTTCTGCATTTGTGGTTCAACAAAACAAGTCAACACCTGTTAATCATTTTTCTTGAAAATGAGACACTTTCAACTCATTGCCAGTTTTTCCAACAGCTTTTAATCGTAACAATATACCTAGGGTTCCATTCTCAAACAATACAAAGTAGAAATAAAGGCAGTTCTTTGGAAAGTGCATCAAAATTAATATTTGCGGTAGATGCTCTTGGTGCCCACCCAGACCCATGATAGGGGTGGGGCACCCCTCCCCAACAGCTGTAGCAAGTGCTTTGGCAAACAACTCACACCTGTAACCCTCCGTGGAGTGTTGCTCTTGGCCAATGGGCATTGCATCACCCAGAGAGGTAACCTGGGAGGTTACACTGGCCCCCTCATCACAGGACCGGGTAGCAAATGGCTGACTGATTTGTCAAGGGTAAAAGGCTGAGCTTCTTTAAGGTGAGACAACTCTGTGTTGTGATGTAGGCTCGTAGCCCCTTGTGGCATTAAGCCTCGGCAAAGCTTCATGTGAGAATGCATCCTCGCTTGGATCATTTCTCTTCCTTTGGCTGTTCCCCTCACTCCCTTACAGGTTTCTCCCAAGAGTACGCCCTTAATAAATCACACGCACCTAAATCCCTGTTTTAGGTTCTGCTTCTATGGAGCCCAACCTAAGACAATGTTCCAGTTTCTATCCATAATTCTAAAAGTGACCATCAAAATGCTCTGCTTAGGCAGACCATCAAATTACAAGCAGAAAAGATGCTATTTGCAGTCACGCAGAAGACCCAGCATTTATCATCCTGCCTGGCCCTCATGGCAGACATTTCTAGCTATTTATCTTTTCTTCACTCTCCCCTTCATTCTCATGGAGAGAACACTAGTTTTATTCAGGCTGGAGATGTGCCCACTTACAGGTGTTCACCTCCCCCAGGCTCCCTGCAGCTAGGGCTGGCCACTTGGCTCACTTCTAGCCAATGATATGTGAGTTAAGGTTTATTGGGTGGGGCTCCTGGGAAAGGTATTTTTCTAATTAAAGGAGTCAGGCTCAGCTGGTATGTTTTTCCTGCCCTTCGCCCTGCCTTGTTTTCCTCTCTGGAACTAGGACATAATTCCTTGGGGGCACATCAGCCATCTTGTGACTACAGCAGAGATACAGGGAATCTAGGGCCCCGATGGCATCATGCAGCCACTGTTTCAGGCCTGGGCTGTGTCTCTCCGGACTGCTTGTTAAATGAGAAAAATCAGCCCCTATTTCAGAGGTTCTCAACCCAGGGAGGCGTCTAGAAATGTGTGGAGGTGTTTTAAGTTGTCGCAATGACGGGAAGCAGCACTGGACTAGGATAAAGCAAGTGAGGCACTTGTCTTGGGTACAGAATTTAAGGGGCACCCCAAAACTCAGTAACGCGCCGGATAATATTTTAATGAAATCTCTTAAAAATTAATGCAAAAAATTCAGGTTGAATAAAATGCCAGCATGTTATAATAAAGACAGGATCAGTAACTGCCATGCTGAGCCATACTGGAGCCTGAGGCAAAAAGAAAAGTCAGTAGCACTGATTCCATATTTGTTTAACATGGTGGTATTTTGTTCATTATGGATTTCTGGCATTAGTTTTGATGTTTTAAATTGCCTCGCCCTAGGGCCAGACCTGACCCAGAGGTGCTGCTGCTATTTGAGTAGCTGGGGGCCAGCCTTGTATTTTACATCCTGCACCGTGGGGAGGGCAACCCCCCACCGGGCAGAGTATTCTGCCTAAAATGCCAGTACCGCTCCCATTGAGAAACACAGTCCTAACTTGCTTAAAGCCCTCGGCAGTGGGAGGATTTATGCAAATAGCCAAACATAATTTTGCCTGATACTGCACCTACTGCCCAAAGACTAGTTATTTTGTTGAATTCATTTAAATACAAGCAAGCACATATTCATTCAACCAGTTAGTTCCAGTCATCATCCCAGCACCTCTATCAGGAAGAAGCAAAGGTGGGTGATTGTTCTCAGTTTATAAATGAGGAATCATTGGCAAGAAGTGGGGCAGGGGCAGGGTTCTGATGGTGGCTTATTCACCTTATGCGTCTGAGCCTGAGTTTTCCTTGACCCTGACGTGGAGCTTGGCTAGCTGGTTGCTAATACCCCTTTACCTCTAGCAGTCTCTGCCTAAGTCTTGAGTCTCAGTCTGTGGCATGTAGTCTACGACTACAGGGAAATTCATCCTAGAACTGAGCCCAGACCCTGAATCTCCTGGCCTGGGGCTCTTTCTAATTACATCAGGCACCTACTGCTTCATTGTTGATTGAAGTTGGGCACTTGGTAGTTTATAATGTGCCGCCGTTGCCGTTGCTATCGTTACCTGCTTTTATAAAAAAGTCAGACTAGTTAGAAATACTCAAATGACTGAATGTTTTTTAATGACTTTTATCTGGATGTTAAGCATCATTTACATAGACTCTGCAATTATACACTCATTTCTCTTCATTTGTCGATGGCTCCTAGTTAGCCTAATTTGTTGGCTGATTTGCAAATGACTCTATTATAGTTGTAAGTGGCAGGATAAAGGTTGATCCTATGGGGTATTATGCATGCATTTAGAAATATTTCATTTTTTCCATCTACTGTATACATAATAATTATAATCAAAACTACTGACCACAGAATTAGAATTTTAATAACTGCATTCATTGACATTGAGTTTATGATGAGCTGATTATTTAGTACTGTTTGGATCTCTATGCTTTGAACAATACGAAAACAAAAATTTAAAGTATAATTTGATCTCTTGGGTCACCTTGATGTATTTTTTTAATTGAACAAGTTGGTTTATTATTCCTTGCAGTGAGGGAAAACATATACCCTGAGTAACTGTGGGATGTCTAAGTAAGCAGGTGTTAGAAAAGACTTACCATAAGATTTGGGCTTGTGTTAGGTAATTTTGGAGAGGATCGAAGGAAGTGAGGCCTTGCTCTGGATTGGGTGCTCTCAGGAAGCGGGGGTACTTCTATGACTGTGTATCTTTTTTTAAAAATTGAAGTATAGTTGCTGTACAATATTATGTAAGTTACAGGTGTACAATAGAGTGAGTCACAATTTTTAAAGGTATTCCATCCATTTACAGTTATTATAAAATATTGGCTATATTCCCTATGTTGTACAATATATTCTGGCAACTTATTTTATACCTAATAGTTTGTGCCTCTTAGTCCCCTACTCCCAGTGCCCCTCCCCCCTTCCCTCTCCCCACTGGTAACCACAAGTTTGTTCTCTATATCTGTGAGTCTGCTTCTTTTTTGTAATAGTCTCTAGTTTATTGTGTTTTTTAGATTCCACCTATAAGTGATATCATACAGTGTTTGTCTTTCTCTGTCTGACTTACCTTACTTAGCATAATGCCCTCCAAGTTCATCCATGTTGCTGCAAATGGCAAAAATTTTTATTCTTTTTTATGGCTGAGTAGTATTACATTGTGTGCGTGTGTGTGTGTGTGTGTGTGTGTGTGTGTGTACACACCACTTCTTCTTTATCCATTTATTTGCTGATGGACACTTAGGTTGCTTCCATAGCTTGGCAATTGTAAATAATGCCACTGTGAACATTGGGGTGCATGTAACTTTTCGAATTAGTGGTTTTGGGTTTTTTTCAGATACATATTCAGGAGTGGAATTGCTGGGTCCTATGGTAGTTCTGTTTTTAGTTTTTGAGAACCCTCCATACTATTTCCACAGTGGCTGCACCAGTTTACATTCCCACCAAAAGTATACGAGGGTTCCCTTTTCTCCACACCCTCACCAACACTTGTTATTTGTTGTCTTTGTGATAGTAGCCATTCTGATAGATTTGAGTTGATGTCTTATTGTGGTTTTGCATTACCCTGATGATTAGTGACGTTGAGCATCTTTTCATGTGCCTGTTGGCCATCTACATTCCTCTTTGGAAAAATGTCTATTCAGTTCTTCTGCCCATTTTTTATGACTGTGTATCTTAATAAATCTCATTTATGGGGACAGCAGACTAGAGTGAGACTACATCTGTAATTGGGAGATAAGCAGCCGTCACTCGCATGAGCTAGGACAGGAGGATATTTGGCATTTTGTGGCTTGGACAACGTTTATGTTCTGTCTGTGTTTAGATGTAGCTATGGAGTGGTCTGTTTTTTTGGTCTTGATCCACTGTGGTCACAGAGCAGCCTTGTCTGAGGATGGTATTTTCTGGAAGTGTTCATGTTCAGTGGGAGAACACCAAGGCTTTGCTGTGGCTGCCAGACCAGCCTGTAGCAGCACCAAGGCCAGCTGATAGTGCCAGGCTGGCTCCTGCATGTCAGGGGCTGCTTTTCTCCTTACCCAATACCAGCCAAAATTTTTAGTTTTCCCACAGGGGATCAAGGAGCGATCAAGTAGGCTAGAATTTTGAATTGGCAAAGAACAATACATGACTACAGATCCTTGAAGTTTTGCCTAAAGCCAATTAGGAATGTTAAAAAATATAATCAGCGTATATAAAAATAAAATACAATTAAAAATTTAAAAATAACTAGAAAATGTGTCAGATACTATACCTTTAAACCATACCCAAAAGGTCAAATGAAAAATTTCCATAGGTTTATGTGACTGTCAGATTATCTGAAACCTGTTAGAATCATTTCATAAAAGACACCGATATGTATAATTATAACACAATGTGCTTGTAATACATTGCCATTTAAGTCCCATGTTTTAGGTCACAGTTACATAATCTTTAGCTACTGAGCTTTAAAGATGAAATCAAAAGGCTTGCCTGGGGCTGCCCTGTGGCACAGTGGTTGAGAGTCCGCCTGCCGATGCGGGGGACGCCGGTTCGTGCCCCGGTCTGGGAGGATCCCACATGCCGCGGAGCGGCTGGGCCCGTGAGCCATGGCCGCTGAGCCTGCGCGTCCGGAGCCTGTGCTCCGCAGCGGGAGAGGCCACAGCGGTGAGAGGCCCGCGTACCGCAAAAAACAAAACAAAACAAAACAAAAGGCTTGCCTGAAATCAAACATGTCGTACCCCAAATTCTCAACTGTATATTCTGCATCTATTTCTAAAACACAAAATTACCTTCTTTAAATTTATGTTAAACTGATAAAGTTTCTAATTTCATCATGCATTATGGCTTTCTTTAATCTTTTGAAATTCAGAAGGCGTTTAATAAAAACTCCCAAATCTGGAATAAATGTTTTTGGAATAAAAAGAATGAGCTTCATAAATGAGTCTCTGACTGAAGAAGAGAGAGTTCTTCCTCCCCTCTTTTCTAAAACCTAGAGTGTGGTTACCAGGCAAAATTTTAAGACCCTCCCCTCAGGGTTATACTTTTTATCAATAAGTAGGCCTGTGGCTTATTCTCATTAGCCCAAAGTTAAAATTGTCTTTTTGAGCTTAAACCTGAGTAGATACCACTACACACCCATTAGAATGGCTATAACTTAAAAAGACTGACAATACCAAGTGCTGACAAGGATGTTAAGAAACTGAAACTTCTATATATTCCTGGAAGGAATGTAAAATGGTACTGCCATTTTGGAAGACAGTTTGGGAGTTTCTTAAATAGTTAAATATATGCTAACACATGACTCAGTTAATTCCACTCCTACATATATTTCTAAGAGAAATTAAAACATATGTTCACACAAAAACTTGTATGTGAATGATTATAGCGTCATTATTCATAATAGCCAAAAACAGGGAACAACCCAAATGTCCATCAACTGATGAATGGATGAACAAAATGTGGTATAGCCATACAATGGAAACTATTTGCCAATAAAAAGAAACTACTGGTATATAGTACAATACGGATAAACCTCAGAAACATACTAAGTAAAAGAAAGCAGACACAGAAGGCTTCATATTGTATGATTCCATCTATCTGAAATTCTAAAAAAGGAAAATATATCAGAGAAAGCAGATCAGTAGTTGCCTGGGGTTGGCAGTGGGAGAGGGAATGTTTTGGGGGTGATAGAAGTGTTCTAAACTGGATTGTGGTGATGATCACAAAGGTCTATAAATTTATGAAAAGTCATTGAACTGTATACTGACAAGAGGTGAGTTTATGGCATATAAATTACAGTTTAATATATTAGTCTAGGACTGCCATAACAAAATACCATAGACTGGGTGCCTTGAACCACAGAAATTTATTTTCTCATAGTTCTGGGTGTTAGAAGTCCAAGATCGCGGTGCTGGCAGGGTTGGTTTCTCTTAAGGCCTCTCTCCTGGGGTTGCAGATGGCCGCCCTCTTGCTGCCTCTTCACATGGCTGTTCTCTGTACATACTGATTTTTTTTTTTGAACACAAAAATCTTTGTCATGTATAACATTTTAGATCACAAATTAGGAACTGATAGTTACTGTTTGATTTGTTGACTTATATTTTAGGCTGATTTATATTTTGATCTGAATTTTTAATCTATACAGTAATATTTATTTATTAAAAACTACTTCCCTCTCTGAATTCAGACCAGCTGCAGGTTTATTGGAAACATTTAAAAGATTATTTACCTTCCTGAATTTTGTATTTTCAGGATTCTACCCTATAGTAAGCTCACCTTTTTTTAACACTGATGGTGGGTGATGGTACAAATACTGACTATATAATCTATGTTCTTTTTTAAAAAAATATTTTTGAAATAATTTTGTACTTACAGGAAATCACAAAAATGGCACAAGACAGTTCCTGTGTCTCTTTTCCCAGCTTTCCCCAACAACAGCATCTTATACAATTATAGTACATTATCAAAACCAGGAAATTGACATTAGTATAATACTAAACTTGCAGACCTTAATTGAATTTCACCAGTTTTTACATGCACTCATATTTCCCCTTTAGTTTATAGTTCTGTGGAATTTTATCACAGGTACGGATTCATGTAACCACCACCACAATCAGGACACAGAAAACTGTATTCCTCTAGGATTTTGTTGTTTGAGTCTTTATTTTAATCAACTTTACTGAGGTATAACTTGCATATGATAAAATGTACCCATTTTAAGCATACAGTCCCATGCGTTCTAACAAATGTATACACAGGTAACCACACCCCAGACACCATATAGAACATCTCTTCCACCCTAGACAGTTCCCTAATGCCCCCTTCCATTCAGCCCTCCTCCATGGCTCTGGCTTGCATCACTATAGTTTTGCCTATTCTTGAACTTCATATAAATGGAATCTTATAGTGTGTCTTCTCTGGAGTCTGGCTCACTGTTTGGGATTTAAGATTTGAGACACAGCTTTATGCTGTGTATGTATATAAAGAAAGTGCAGCCAATTCACATGTAATAATTCACCATGGCAGATTTCTGCGTTACTTTTATAATTGTTTTTCATTCTCTGGATTGATATTCCTTTATTTTTAAACATGCTGGTTTTTATTTTTTTCAAATAAATTGCTCTCCTAACTCCCTTCAGAGGTTTAAAAACATTTAGCATTGTTAATTTCTAAATTTAAACATGTTAGAATTGTTCATATCCTTCTACTTATTTTAATTATGCTCCTCTATTTAAATACCTATTCTGAGTATGAAATTCATTG
Organism: Neophocaena asiaeorientalis asiaeorientalis; assembly: GCF_003031525.2. Classification (NCBI taxonomy): domain Eukaryota; kingdom Metazoa; phylum Chordata; class Mammalia; order Artiodactyla; family Phocoenidae; genus Neophocaena; species Neophocaena asiaeorientalis. Next base: position 431,736 of record NW_020185323.1, read on the forward strand.
TGGTGTTTAGTGTGGTAATAGTTCTTTTAATAAAGAGGATTCATCAGGGACACATGTCATTATCATAAACCTTTTATCAGAGGTACAAATAATTGAGGGTGCATGGCTGTTCATTCTAGGACATCAGAAATGGGGAGGTGGCAGGGAGGGAATGAATTCCACATTATTGAAAGGGGGGCAGAAATACTTATCTCCATTCTTTTTTCAGTGTTGTCCCATTTCCTTTTCTTATATCCCATCTCTCAACCTCCTTAATCTTTCCCCTTCCATTCTTTTGACCTCTTTCTCTATTTCTTTTTCTCTCTTATTGGACTTCGTCTGTCTCTTCATCCTCACTCTCTTTCCTTTCATGCATTTTTATTCGTCTTCCATCAAGTGTGCCCTATTTAACTTTCTTCCCTTTGTCTTCCTCTGTCCCAGGCCTTGCAATTGCTGACTTCTCTTCTTAGGAAAGTAGAATTGTCATCATCATCATCATCATTATTGCCAGGGTCTTTTCCTTTCCCTTTACCTGTAGGATTGAACCCAGGGTATGTATGTCTCCCCAAATGGAGCATTGTTTGAATGAACTCTGTGTACATTGGTTGGGGTATCCCTTGGGAACATGGTCCTCCTGCAACACCCCTGTAATAGGAGGCTCTCTGGTGTAGGGGAGAGAGCAAGGGTTTCAGTCAGACAGATGGGTTCAAAACCTGGATTTACCATTTATTACCTATTTCATCTGGGCTATGTTTTTAACCTCTCTTGGTCTTAATTCCCTCATCTGTCAAGTAAGAGTAACAAACCTATCTTAGAATTGCCGTGAGCATCAGATGGACAATGCACATCAAGTGCCCAGCTCATCGCATGTAGTCCTGAAGAATTAACTTTCCTCCTTTGCTTAAGGCCTGGCTTATTTTCTTACGTGGGGTAGGGAGGACGGTGTTCCTAGGGGAAGTGAAGCGTAAGCTCGGACTATCCCAGTCATCACCTGTGCTGCAGAATTCTTGCATTTTTCTTTGGCACAAATTCTGCCATGTTCCAGAAGAATCCGTTTGGAGATGCCACCATTGAGACCAGTGAATTCTAAAACGTAGCCATTAAGCTATCAATGCATTGCTCTTTCCAGTTGTTCCCCAGTGTTCCATTTATTCTGTGGGTATTAAGGTAGTTTAAAAAGTCTTCTATTGTTTAATAAGAGAGTTTGTCATGTGTCTTCTATTTTAGCAAATTCACTTAATGGTCTTTTAGGGGAAAGGTGATAAATAACTACATTTATTATTGTTTTACTTTTTCAGTATTCTGAACTAATAGCAGTCAGTAATAGACTACTACAATTGTATTTACATTCCGATTATTCTAAACTCAAAGATTTTACACCATTGTCAACTAGGTTCTAGAAACTTCATGTAGGCCCTTTTATGTTTAATCAAAATTTTACTTCCTTCATAGTCTACTCTGTTGTTTCCCTCCTTTTTAGCCTAAAATATAAAATCTGTTTTTGAGTGTATTTTATTCTATCTCTGGTTCTACTTGTTGATTTTTTTCATCTGGTGTTTCAGGGCATTTATTTATTTTTTTATTTTAAACTTTTTATTGAAATATAGTTGATTTATAATATTGTATTAGTTTCAGGTATATAACATAGGGATTCAATACTTTTATAGATTGAATTGCCATTTCAAGTTATTATAAAATAAACAATGGCTATATTTCCCTGTGCTATATAATATATCCTAGTTGCTTATTTATTTTATAGATAAGTGTTTGTATCTCTTAAAACCTACCCTTATCTTGCCCCTCCCCCCCCACTGGTAACCAGTAGTTTGTTCTCTATATCTGTGAGTCTGTTTGTGATATTAATTCATTTTATTTTTTAGATTCCACATATCAGTGATAACATACAGTATTTGTCTTTTTTTTGACTTACTTCACTAAGCCTAATACCCTCTAGGTCTATCCACATTGTTGCAAATGGCAACATTATGGCTGAGTAGTATTCCATTGTGTGTCTGTATATATCACATCTTCTTTATCCATTCATATGTTGATAAACACTTGGATTGCTTCCATATTTTGGCTATTGTAAATAATTCTACTGTTAACATGTATCTTTTTGAATTAGTGTTTTTGTTTTTTTTCAGATACATACCCAGGAGTGGAATTTCTGGATCATGTGATAGTTCTATTTTTAGTTTTTAGTTTTTTGAGGAACCTCCTTAATTTCTTCCATAGTGGCTGCTCCAATTTACACTCCCACCAGCAGTGTACAAGGGTTCCCCTTTCTCTGCATCCTCGCCAACATTTGTTATTTGTAGACTTTTTTGATGATAGCCATTCTGACAGGTATGAGGTGATGTCTCATTGTGGTTTTGGTTTGCATTTCTCTGATGATTATCAGAGCATTTATTTTGACATTTGTGTTTGAATTTCAAAAATAAAGCTGTTTTTCAATTCTGGTCTAGTTGGCTTTTACAGTCAGCTTTATTAATTGAAGCTTTGGTTCTTACTGATATGTAAAGGGAATA
>NW_020185323.1:434305-434389 GCF_003031525.2 Neophocaena asiaeorientalis asiaeorientalis
TTTCCCCACACCCTGCCTGCTGAACAAAAATTTGTCTTTGCTCATTCCACTCCCCCGCCACCCCGCTCCATCCTCTAAGGATTC
>NW_020185323.1:434589-436534 GCF_003031525.2 Neophocaena asiaeorientalis asiaeorientalis
TTTGCTCATTCCCCTCCCCCGCCCCCCCGCTCCATCCTCTAAGGATTCTTCTGAGTTTTTCAGTAAGATTCTCAGGCTTTGGGGGATGCAGAAAAGGGAGAAGGGCTGGAAAGAGCTGGGAGGAGGATAGAGAGAGGGAGAGAGATGTCTTAGCGCTGATGGTGAGGAAATGCGAGACTGACAAGACTTGAAAAAGAGAGGAAAGGCATTTTTGTGAGAAGTGGAGATGTGGAGCATAAATTGGATCACCTTTAGAGTTTCTTCAGGGAGCTAAGGTGAGACAGAGTTTTCAATTGCTGTTGGTTGCCCAGCCTTTTCTTGGACTATATTACCATGCTGGGCCTGGTCCACATTGGCTCATTATTTGAGTTACATCTAAATGTTAAGTCACTAAATTATATATTTTTGTTTATATTTAAACAAGTAAGAGAGCCACCATTACCCTCTGTCACTGATCAGCTGACCCCGGTCCTCTCTTGTTTCCCTCTGAAATCTCCCTTTCATCAGTCTCCTTTTGAAGGCCACTGCTGCTATCCTATTTCATATCTTTCATCCAGAGAGTAGCCTCTTCAGCGCCATCCCTGCCTTCAGTCTGATTCCCCTTTCAACTGCCCACTCTGCTACAGGGTTAACTTTCTAAAATATTTAGAATCCTTTGACTTAGCTTTGCATGGCCTGGGGACCACCTGTCTTTTGGCTCTTGTACCTTACTCATCTCATCTCCTCTGCCACCCCTTCCCCACTCAGCCCTCAGCCACACAAAATGACTCACAGGACCCCACATACCATATACTACCATGCTCTTGTAACTTTGTACATGCTGTTCCCTCCACAGAGAATGCCCTTACCCACCTGTCCACGCATGCAGTTCTTCTTTCATCTCTCAGCCTTGAAGGCTCATTTCACTTGTCACCTCCACTGTGATGCGTTCTTCTTGATGCTCTCTCAGGTGGTTCGCACTTCCCCCTCCTACTGGAGCATTTTCAAACCCCTGTTAGAATCGCCCTGTTACTCTTCTCTGTGTCCTTCACTGAGCTGGAGTGTGGTGGGGATTTTGTGGCAGTTCAGGACATAATGCTTAACCTCTGAAGGTGGCCTCTGAAGCTAGGCAGTGTGAGTTCTAACCCCAGCTGTCCTATTCTCTTATCTCGAGACCTTGGGTAAATTATTTAACTTCCTAAACCTTGACTTCTGTAAAACAAGGATCACGATATTACCTATTTTAGAGCTGTGTTGTGAGGAGTAAAGGAGATAGAGTGTAAAAGAACTTAACACATTGCCTGACCCATTATAACTACTTAATCAGAGTTGGCTATTTTCATTTATCTTTGAATTCTCAGAGCCTAGCACAGTGCCTGACACATCACAGGTGCTCGGCGATGAATGGCTTTGTAAGAATATTATTTTGTCTCTCCTAATGACTTTATCTCCAGCGCATTACAATTATTTGGTGGTACCATTCCCTGTTTTGCAATTATTTGCATACAGTCTAATCTCCCTTACTTGACTGTGTAATCCTTGTAGCTGGAGAGATTGTTTTATTGAATGCTGTACACTCCGCATAGAGCTTTGAACTTAGCAGGTGCTCTGTAACTGGGTTGGTCTATGTTACTTTGCTTTTGATACAGGAGCCTTTCCATATGAAGTATCCATTTTGTGATCTCAGCTGTTGATGCACTTGTGGGAAGTAAGTGACATACTTTGAAACCAGTAGGACAATCTAATGTACAGGGGAATCCAGTTTATTGAGTTATTATTAGAAGTATGGAATAGATTCTTTCGATTGGAGGAGAACATAAAAGGCATCTTATCTAAGCATCTTCCTTCTTACTCTTTTGGGAGGAATCCAGCCTTTTAAAGTACATAATATCTCCAAATGATGGCAAGAAAGAGTGTTTTTGCCTCAGGTCCCATTATTATTCCCTCTGAAAAAATACATATAAAA
>NW_020185323.1:436686-440688 GCF_003031525.2 Neophocaena asiaeorientalis asiaeorientalis
TATATATATATATATATATATATATATACCAAATATTTTTCTTTGTCTTTTATATTGTAGGTGCTGTTTTTCTTTTGTATCTTTAATATTGAATATTTGCATATTCATTTTTCTCTATTCAGTTTATGAAACCCCATGATTAGCAATGGGATTTGTGTTGGATAGGGTTACCCCCTTCTTCTCAACCTAATTATTTTTCCAGGAAGACTTATTTTTAAGCAGTGGGTCTGAACCTCTTCTCTTAGTAATATCAAGTGTTTTTAAATTGCTTTGCCCAATAGATTCCATAAGGATGTGAAAAGACAATTTTAGATGTGGTTTTGACAGTATTTTTAAGCTTCTAGCTTTGCATCCTACACTGATTTATATATTATTCAGTATTTTTATACATTCATTTTCTCTCCAAAGTGCTGTTATATATACATAATTTTCTTAATCCTTTAAATAGTGCTGCACTGTCCTTTGGTGAGCAAGTGTTGATTTTCTAATTTTTGCTAAAAGGTTAACCAGGGAACAAAGACTTTAAGTGGTTTGCACCAGTTATATGGTTAATTAGTGATACAGCTACAAGAATAATATTCTAGCGTTCTAGTCACATCTTTTTCCCCTTTTATAAACCATAAAATCAGGTCTTAAGAAGAAGCAGACAAGTAAAAATAAATTTGATGAACACTTATACTGTCCATATAGGTTAGGTGCATTTCATCTTAAACCCACCCTAGATTTAGTCATGAAAATTGGAGCATAAATTATAAATGGATTCATGATGATAATATTTTTATACGAAAAATTTCTGGAAATCATCTTTCTATAGTTTGTATTTTTTGTCATTTTTTTATTGAATTTACCTTTATTGACCATCTCTTATGTTCAACAAGCTAAATGAGATTCAGATTTGTATAACTTGAATTTTCTAAAATGATATGCCTATTTAAACACAGTATCCATAGGAACATAAATTTATCAAAAAAAAGTGAGGAAAAAATGAGAATTTGGAGTGAGATTATAACTTAGGCACTGATATTTAGATGAACCTCTCCACCTTCACAATCCCAATTAAATGACTTGAAAATTTTTAAATACAGAGAAACCACAATAGTGTTGGAGGCCAGGGAGGAGGTCCATCTTCTTGTTGCAAACCGTGAAGAATTTCCACTAGATACAGTGCAGATGAGATCATATTGAAGAATTATACCAAAAGCAACATGCAATTTCACTTCCTAAGAAAGTGACAAGAATTGAGTTGGGGGGTTAGGACAACCTGTAGGGGCTTCCACTTGGCTTACTTTCACAGCTATTGATGGATTAAGAGTGTCACTAGGAGGCCCAGGAATAGTCACACTGAGGGAAGAAGCAGACCCTGCATTAGGGCGTTTCTCTGATGCGACAGGCAATGCACACGAAGGACTGGTTATATTCGCTCTGTTCCCGGAGTGGAGGTCAGGTCAATTTATAAAATTTTTGTGTGGAAAAATCTGAAGTTTTTCCTTAAGGGGACTCTCCATGGCCCCAATTCCCCCCCTGCTTCCCTTAACATGCTGTATATGAATTTCTGTCAACCAGCTTCCCACTGAGAGGAGGAATCAGAACATTGGAATGGACGCTGAAGGAAGGAAAGAAGACCTGCCCACCCTATTTTTAGAAAAACATCAGCCTGGATAGACTGCTCTTTGTTCAAGAATGAACAAAGAAACCCAACAGAAGGTTTCTGAAAAGGCTCTGCAGTGTAAATGGAGGAGAACATAGTATTTAAGAGGCAGAGGAAAAACAATATTTATTTTAAAAATATGCCTTCTATAGGAAAATGAATATTTTTGATAATGATTTGCTTTGTGCTTTCTATTGAGTGCAAAGAAGTATACAAAACAAAGTAAGCATTTAAAGCAAACTGAAGTGAAGTCTAGAAGGAGAAAAGAGAATACGTTTAAAATATTGTTGAATGAGACTGTAGGTGAAAAGGAAAGGGAACTTGCTGAAGGAAGAAGAAATGTGAGGAAACTAAAAAGCATTATATGTAGTAAAATTAAAAAAAAAAGAAACTGGAGAAAATGAGATGAGTAATGGAAAAGGCAAACTTGAGAAATTCTCCCAGAATGCAGAGGAAAAGGTCAGATATGAGAGCTTGAGATAGGTAATGAAAGGTTGGACAGAGGATGGAGCTCTTATAATATATAGACAATTGTTCCTAAAGAATTAGAAGCTAGATTAAAAGCAACCAAATCAGTTAAGCATGCCATAAAAAAACAATAAAAACAAAACCAACTTTCTGGACTATAAAAACACACAGATCTACAGATCAAATGCTTACCGTGTACCAGAGAAAACAGCAAAAAAAGAGACCAATAATTAGATATAGTCTGGCGTTTTTTATGTTAATGTCAAGGATAAAGCAAATTAATTACCTAGCATCCTGAGAGAAAAAGTAGTTTAACCCCCAAAGAAGGAGAAGTTGACATCAGAATTCTCTGCAGTCTTAAATGCCAGAAGACAGGGAAGCAATGTCTATAACTTTTAGGGGAAAATGTTTGTGACCCACAAATTCTAGACTCAGCCAAGGTGGTATTAGTGAAAGCCACAGAAGGATGTTCTCAGATATATGATTTCTCACAAATATGCCATCCACATACTTTTCCTGAGAAAGTTGCTTGAACATGTACTCCAGCCAGTTGTAAAGCAAATTAAACAGTTCAACCATGAGGGAAGTCATGAAATAAAAGGGTTAGTGGTGAGCAATGGAAACAAACTTATAAGTAATTATAAAATATAAATAAAGTTGAAAACAGTGTAAACATTTTAAACGTTTATTGGAAGATAAAAGCACAATAAATAATAATAAAATGACAAATGCAAGATAGGGATATAAAAAGAAAAAATATAGTATTTTTTGCCATTCAAGGGAGTTGTTCCAACAGATGTTAATTTTTTGCTAGTCACACTTGAACTGACAATTCTTTACAAATTAAAAGTAACAATGAATAGAGTTGAAGTCTCTCTCTCCATCAATGGGGAAAAAGGCTTCTTATATCATCTTTCTCCAGGACCTGTAAATATTCCTTCTTTAACTCTGCTTAATAAACATATATACTTTGTGTTTTTAACTACATTAAAAAAGAAAAAGGACTTTTAAAGTAAAAATACACCAGAACATGGAAATTGTATATAGATTGGTGGCGGGATTTTGTGGCACATAAATCTTCAGTGAGTATGGGCATGAAAATATAATCATTTTTTTAAAGTATATATAATTTGGCATAATGAAAATACGAATTTCTTAAAAGTATACACAATTTGACATAGAATCACAATTATGTTAAGGAAAGACATTAACAAAACAGTGGGTTCTAGGTAGTAGAAATATCCTATACTTCTTTCTGTTCCTATTTTCGTATTTTTGTAATGCATATGTATTAATTTTTATAGTGAGAAAATGAACTTCATTAAAATAAAAAGTCCTATAGATACAGCAGAGTTATAAGTAAGGCAGATTTATAATATTGAATGCTTTGTTCTTTCCCCCCAAAATTAAAAATAAACCAAGCATTTAATTAAGGCACTAGAAAAAGCATAACACAAAAAATTACATCCGAGAACTGAAGGAAAAAATTAATAAATTTAAAAGCAGAATTTTGTAAATCAGTAAACAGAATAGATTTGCACAAGAAGTCAAAGAGTTGAGTCTTAAAAACAACAGAATTAACAAACTTCTAGCTTATTTACTCAGGAAAGCAAATAAAAATACACAAAATAATGTATTTAAATCACAAATTCATAGGAAATAAAATGCACTGCTTATGCTAATTATAAAGTGAAGTGAATATTATAGTAAATATTAAGTAGCAAAGTTGACTCAAGGAGTACAACACTGGAATTGGCCAATAACTAGGGAAATATTAGAGAAAACCTCCAAAGAGCTACTCCAGTTGTTAAAGTGATTGTCTCTAAGTAGTAGGATTGTGGACTTTTCCCCCCACTTTGTGCTCTTTGGTAGTCTCAAAGCCGCAT